>NW_015160878.1:279135-283242 GCF_001447785.1 Gekko japonicus
GCAGGAATCTGATCATATACAGTCAACCCTCGAAACCTGCCATTCCCCCCCAGGGAACTGATCTCTGCAGTCTGGAGGTTAATTGTAATTTTGGGAGAACTCCAGGCTCCACCTGGAGGTTGAAAGCCCTGTTCCCAACTGCTGCTGGTGCAGTGGCAGATGATAGAGAACTGAGCAGGAAGGCACAGTCCCTCCTTTCTGGGCATGCTCAGTATGAGCTGTGACCCAGGGTGGGGGTGGGTGGGGATCTCCATCTCTAAAAGGTAGTTGTAGAAGTTTCCAAAACCTAGTTCTGCGCAAGTGCCAAGCCCATCAGTGGGCTCTTCCATGTTTCATTTTTATTGCTTAGGTGTTCCCATTTGTTCAGTTTTCTTCTTTTCTGCACATGGTCTATGCCCTCTAGTGGTTGATTTGATATTATTTCACCGTATGTCTGGCATATTTCCCTGCACATTTAAAGTGCAGACATGCAGCGTTGTAGTATTGAATTGACCTAGAGGTAGCAAAACACATGCAGAAAAGGGGGGAAACGGCTCAATAGGGACACAAGCAATGAACATGGGAATACAGAAGAATCCAGTGTGATGCACACAGTAAACAAACCACAGTTTGTTACTCAGATGTAACAGCAAACTGTGCATTGTTCTGTTCCCAAGTTGCATATCAACAGAAGAGGGAGTGGGAAGGAGACCTATTAAGGCCCCTTCTTGAAATGATTTGTTGTTGCATCTGAATGAAGCCTTTCTCACTTTTTCTGTCTGATTCCTCCTCCCTATGGGGCAGCCTTGGGGACAGACAATTCCCAGTCTGTACAATTGGGGGGGGGGGCAGGAATTTTACATTAAGCAGTCACAACTGGAGAATAAAAAGGTCCAACCATATTAGGATCAAAACAGGGAAGAACAACTTGCCTATTCTCTGCCGTGCTTTAATCCTTATCCCCAACGGCCGAGAGATGTTAAAAAAACTGTCTGCAGACAGTCCACAGAGGCATCCGTAACAAAATCATTTGGCACAGGATGACTCCAGTTAGCCCTATCAGAGCTGCGTGCGGTTCCACTGGAAAAGAAGGTATTTATCTGAAAAAACAGTTCCTCTGGCAAGAGGATTGAGATTCAGCAATTAATAGATGCCCTGAGGCTACTACCAGCCTGCTAGGATCAAGCCTCAACACTGATGCTTCTTGCTCCCCAGGTTAAATTATACTACACTTCCTTCGTCATATAAACATTATCTTTTCCACATACAAAAAAGTCTTCCTTCCCCTGCAGAGGGAGGTCCCAGGAAATGCATTGCTCATTTTGGCCGGGAGCAAAACTGGGAGGAAGTATTAAGTGGAAAGCAAGAATAATTCCCTATCCGCAAATTGACTGCAAATTGCAGTAAAACTCATTTCCCCCTCCGCCTGGCAGGGAATCTTTATGAAGGGCAAAGGCCCTGTGCTGAAGGCATCCAGGCCTTTTCCAGATACTCTGTCTGTTGTTCTTTATCAGGAGTAGCCAGGGTTGCCAACATCCAGGTGGGAGCTGGAGACCTCCCAGAATCACAACTGATTTCCAGACCACAGAAATCACTTCCCCTGGAGAAAACGGTGGACAGATGTGGTGGACTCTGTGGCTAAACTCCCTCCCCTCCCCTCCCCAATCCCCACCCCCAAATCTCCAGGAATTTCCCAACCCAGTTGGAAACACTAGGGATAGCTCTCGTTTTCTGGTACCTCTTTTTGATAAATCGCTGTAAGTGTTTTTGCCTTCGTTCTGAGACTGCTTTGTTAAATTTTTGTTAGCCTGAGTTGCTAAGTAGTTGTGCCTCTTCAGGTTCAGATCCCTTTTGAGGGTCTTGTTAGTTAAATCCCAATGGTAATGTGTCTGCATGTCCGTGTTTACTGGTTGTAATCAATGTTCCCTCTAAGCTGTGGAGTCTTGTGAGCAAAAATTCTACTTTGTGAGCTACTAGTAGTAAAGTTGTGAGCAAGAGATTTGGCTACTCTATAAATTAGTTTGCTCTGGAGCCATCCTCCGTGAGCTCAGACAAAAATGTGTGAGCCGGAGACTAAAAAGCTGTGAGCTAGCTCACACTAACTCAGCTTAGAGGGAACACTGGTTGTAATGCACATGTATGTGAATGCTGCATGAATGTTAGGACACTCCTAGAAATATCCCACCAGGTTGCCATTGCTCTTACTGGAAAGGATCATTTTGAACTGTCAATAATGTGTAGGACATGTTTCTCCAGCGCAGAAGTCCTCAATAGTGTGCCCATGGATACCATGGCACCTTTCCTGGTGCCCGCCAAGTGATTTTAGTAGGGTTGCCAAGTCCCTACCTGGCATCCAGTGGGGGGGGGGAGAAGCTCCATGTCTGGGAGTAACACGTGAATGCGTAGCACGCGCGCCGTGATGACGTCACCTGGAAGTGACATCATCGTGCCGGGCATGTCGTCGAGGGATGCTCTAGTGTTCGGTCTTAAAACTCTATGGTACCATAGAGTTTTAAGGTTGAACGCTAGAGCGTCCCCCAACAATGTGCTCGGTGCGATGACATCACTTCCGGGTGACGTCATTGCGCTGGGCACGTCAGCCCGATTCAGGCACTTTGGGGGCAGAGTTCCCCCTGGTAGCTGGATCCGAGCCAGCAGGTTGGGGGACCCTAGAGCAGGCAAACCCCTACCCCCCTGGGGACCTGGCAGCCCTAGATTTTAGGAAGTGGGAAGGGTCATGTGGGGATCTTGCCCAGTAGGGCTTCTGATTGGCCACTGAAGATAAGATTGCTTCTGCAGGTTAAAATAACGTTAGCTGCAGCTGACACCACAGTTTTATTCTCACTGCTCTTTCCCAGTGTATTTTTAAAATTATCTATCTTCTCTCCTGCACTTGGACTTCCTATGTGTGGTTGGCTCCACCTCCTGCAGCAGCCATTTTGTAGTTGTGCCCAGTGTCAGAATTTCAAAGGTGCCTGCATGGTCAAAAAGTTGGGGACCCCTGTTCTAGCATATCTTTAACCTAGGAGAGGGCATAACACACTGGCTTTTAAAACAGAGTACTAGAGGCTACCACGAAAGAAAACAGGATCCCCAAAGCTTTTTGAGCATGAGAGGAACTCTCAGCTCTGCTTTCTTTTTGTCCTGTTCCAGTTTGCTTTCCCTGTCTGAGGCTCAGCAGATCTTTCTTTTACAGAGTCTTCTGCAGTTTCTGCGAAACACATGGCATTCACTACAAGCATGGATGGCTTCAAGAGGGAATTAGATACACATATCGAGCAGAGGTCCATCAGTGGCTATTAGCCACAAGGTATAGATAGGAACTCTCAGTCTGGGGCAAGTGATGCTCTGTCTTCTTGGTGCTTGGGGGGGGGGCAACAGTGGAAGGGCTTCTAGTGTCCTGGCTCCACTGCTGGACCTCCTGATGGCACCTGGTGTTTTGGGCTACTGTGTGACAGAGTGTTGGACTGGATGGGCCATTGGCTTGATCCAGCATTGGCTTCTCTTATGTTCTCTTATGTTCTTAAAGTTCCTGGAGAACAGAATTCTGCCAAATTAAGCCACCATGTTTCCTTGATCAGTTGTTATCTTCTGTTCAGTGCTGTCAGATTATGAAGAAATCCTTTTCCAAGGCCCAGAAAATCTTCACGTTTTGTTCAGAACTCTTGATCAAAGTCCAGTTCTCTTCCAGGCTTACAGCACAATTCAGGATTCAGAGGTCTTAAGCAGCCTGTGCTTTTCTTAAGTTTTTACTTCTGCATGAATATTCTCTGCTAAGGTGACTAGAGAAGGCATACATTATTTGCACCAAGCTATGAACTTCCAGAAGTGCTTTAACAGAGCTTGACTGCATATCTTGCCATCACTCATGCAATATTGTACACTAGCACATTATTAATGTTTTATAAATGTTCTTGTTTTTTTATGTAAGCCACCCTGAGCCTGCTTCAGTGGGGAGGGTGGGGTATAAATTGATTGAATGAATGAATAAATAAATAAATATTTGAAGATGTTCCCTACCACTCCAGATTTCTTTCTTTCTTTCTTTCTTTCTTTCTTTCTTTCTTTCTTTCTTTCTTTCTTTCTTTCTTTCTTTCTTTCTTTCTTTCTTTCTTTCTTTCTTTCTTT
>NW_015160878.1:283305-311980 GCF_001447785.1 Gekko japonicus
TCTCTCTCTCTCTCTCTCTCTCTCTCTCTCTCTCTCTCTTTCTCTCTCTCTCTCAAAATGACCTTTTCTTTAGCTGATGTCTCTAGTATTTTTCACAGTGATTATTTCTGACAATGCTAGTCATAATCCGCTGTACTTCCACTCACACAACGCTACACCCTTGAGCAGACAGACTTATCTTTTTCAGCCCTTGAACAGACATGTTCATGGTTTCCTCTACACAAGATACAGCATAATTAAGAAAAATACGGCATTAAGAACCATCTTGTAATGATCCCTCTTGGGTGAAAGAGCCATTTCGCAGGACAGTGCGGGGGAGGGGACTTTATTGTTATTGTTAAGAACAAAAGAACATAAGAGAAACCAATGCTGGATCAGGGCAATGGCCCATCCAGTCCAATACTCTGTCACACAGTGGCCAAAAATACCAAATGCCATCAGGAGGTCCACCACTAGAAGCCCTCCCACTGTTGCCCCCCCCAAGGACCAAGAATACAGTGTATCACTTGCCCCAGACTGAAGAGAGTTCCTATCTATACCTTGTGGCTAATAGCCACTGATGGACCTCTGCTCCATATGTTTATCCAATTCCCTCTTGAAGCCGTCCATGCTTGTAGCCGCCACCTCCTGTGGCAGTGAATTCCACGTGTTAATCACCCTTTTACTTCCTTTTATCCATTCTAACCTGACTGCTCAGCAATTTCATTGAGTGCCCACAAGCTCTTGTATTGTGAGAAAAGGAGAAAAGAACTTCTTTCTCTACCTGCTCTATCCCGTGCATAATCTTGTAAACCTCGATCATGTCACCCCTCAGTCATCGTTTCTCCAAGCTAAAGAGCCCCAAGCGTTTTAACCTTTCTACATAGGGACAGTGTTCCAACCCTTTTATCATTCTAGTTGCCCTTCTCTGCACTTTTCCCAATGCTATAATATCCTTTCTGAGGCGTGGTGACCAGATTTGCACACAGTATTCCCCTCTCTTCCTTTTTTCTTCACAACAGCCCTGTGAGGTAGGTTAGGCTAAGAATGTGTGACTAGCCCAAGGTCATCCAGCAAACATTTACGGCAGAGTGGGGATTCGAACCTGGGTCTCCCAGATACTACATCAGATACTCTGGCTCAGAGGTGTCAAACTCATTTGTTATGAGGGCTGCATCTGACACAAATGTCACTTTGTTGGGCCAGGCCATGTGTGCCATAAAATGTAATGCCAGGTACCGGAGAGATAAACTTTATAAAGGATGTAGGCAAACCCAACTAATGATATGGAGCAGAGGTCCATCAGTGGCTATGAGCCACAAGGTATGAATAGGGACTCTGGGGCAGGTGATGCTCTGTATACTTGGTGCTTTGGGGGGGTCAACAGTGGGAGGGCTTCTAGTGTCCTGGCCCCACTGGTGGACCTTCTGATGGCACCTGGTATTTTTTGCCATTGTGTGACAGAGTATTGGACTGGATGGGCCATTGGCCATGATCCAACACTGGCTTCTCTTATGTTCATATGTTCTTATGTTATTTTTTACTCAAAATACAAACATGCTTACAGTATTTCCTTACAGTATCTCCCTGATGCCCAGCCTCCCACTTCCACTGCCAGTTATGTATTAGCACTGGGACAGTATACAGGGACATAATGCACAGCCCCTGCCATTTGACAATAAAGGTAATCAGTTGCTTGCGGGCCGAAGAAGAGCCCTGGATGGGCTGGTTCTAGCCCACGGGCCATATGTTTGACCTCTGCTCTAGCACACTGGCTCTCGTAACTACTCATTTACACAGGGAAGTATGTGAACAGCTGTACACACCTGAAGAGAATCTGGGGTCTCTGGAGAATGGAAGTTAGCTGAATTTGAACCAGTATCAGATAAATCTGCCACTTGGGTTAGAGTTGCCAACCTCCCGGTGAGGCCTGGGGATTTCCCACTATTACAACTGATTTCTAGACTACAAAGATCAGTTCCCCTGGAGAAAATGGCTGCTCTGGAGGATGGACTCTACGGCATTGTACCCTGCTGAGGTCCCTCCCCTCCCCAAACCCCGCCCTCCCCAGGCTCCACCCCCAAAATCTAACTTGGAATCAGGAAGGAGAAGGGATGGGAGTTCCTCCAGAGGATGCTGTCCATGTTTGTGGTGCTATGTTTTGCGATAAGAGTGTGTCATCATCTTTTTCATACTTGATTGGTTACTGGTGATCATATGATTGTTCCCTCAGGGGTACTAACATTGGGAAGATTTCCCCCCCCAGTTGAGAAATACCACTAATGATAACACAACTACCAGACAATGTGGGGCTAAGACCAGTATTTCTCAGCATTTATGTGTATGCAGAGAGGAAACTACTTAAGCACTTGCAGTATAGCCACCAAAGATGAACCAGGTGCTGGAAGAAAGAACCTTGCAGGGGAAGAAGAAGAAGAAGAAGAAGAAGAAGAAGAAGAAGAAGAAGAAGAAGAAGAAGATGGAGGAGGAGGAGGAGGAGGAGGAGGAGGAGGAGGAGGAGGAGATTGGATTTATACCCCGCCCTTCACTACCCAAAGGTGTCTCAGAGCAGCTTACAAACTCCTTTCCCTCCCCCTCCCCTCAATAGACACTCTGTGAGGTAGGTGGACTGCTTTGGAGAGAATCAATGCTACCTTATTGAATAAGACTATCTGTCTGGACACCTGCCAGACAAGTGCTCAACAAGTGCATTTAGAAATTACAAAAACACTAGGAGGTTGCAATCCAATATGAACATTGACTTGTGCCAAAGTAAACATGCCTAGGATCTTACTAAAAGATTCCAGTAGTCTTTGATCCGCAAAGAATTTAGATCCTATAGGACTATACCAGGAACTGTGCACAGCTCAGTAAAGTGGGAAGCCCATGACGACTGTTTACTTTCTTGCTGCTATTTTGCTGGTATTGGCTAATGGTTGATATGTGCTAGAGAAAAGGCAGACAAGAAATATAATTGGTATTTCTGACAGTCAATATGGCCCCATCAGCAGATACGTAAACCTGCAGATCAGGGCCATGTAGACAGAAGGGAGTTTTTCAGAAAGCTTAGGGGACCCCACAGGTTTGCAGAAAAATCTTAAACCCAGGAGGGAAAGGAAGGGGGCTTAAATCCCTCCCACAACAGAGGAGTGTTAGTCGGCACGTGTGCACATATGGGCTGGAGTTGCTGCCTCATGGTGGAGGCAGGAGTGCTAGAGATGAGTAAGGAAGGGGGCAGCAGGCAGATGGGAGGGCAGGAGAGCAGAAAGTGGGGTAAGTGGCTGTGCGACCAACA
Organism: Gekko japonicus; assembly: GCF_001447785.1. Taxonomy (NCBI): domain Eukaryota; kingdom Metazoa; phylum Chordata; class Lepidosauria; order Squamata; family Gekkonidae; genus Gekko; species Gekko japonicus. Next base: position 286,580 of record NW_015160878.1, read on the forward strand.
GAATACAGCTTCTTAGCCAAACCATTATTTTAGGAGACCATCACAAAGCTTTACTTGGAGTTTACCATACACCTTACTGTGCTCGTCCTTGAGAACAGAAGCCATTAATGGAAGCAAGAGGATATCTTTTATAGGCCTTCATTCTCATTTTATTTCCCCTAACAGAAGGTGGTCCAATAAAACCACAGAAATGGTCGAAGCAGTCTCTGAACAGCTGCTTACTGAACTGGGATGATGTGAGGATCAAGCATATCCTCTTTCAAAGGAGAAACCAGAACCCTGCACTGGAAGCAGATCTTATATCCCATCTTTTCGGAGCAGAAATCAACACATACCTTTTTTTTTTCAAAAATGGAACTTTCTCCCCAGATATTATAACAAGTTAGACAATGTTAATTGCACAGGGAGGTATAGAAAAGAGGCTGACAAATGCAACAAAAGTCAGGGAAACGGCATAGAAATCAACTTTTCTGTAAATAACTGTCTTCAGAAATCAGTATCCCACCATGAACACATGAAGCTGCCTTATTACTGAATCAGACCATGGGTCCATCCAGTTCAGTACTGTGTGTTCAGACTGGCAGCGGATCTCCAGGGTCTCAGGCTGAGGTCTTTCACATCACCTGCTGCCTGGTTCTTTTAACTGGAGATGCCGGGGATTGAACTTGGGACCTTCTGCACGCCAAGCAGATACTCTGCCACTGAGCTACAGCCCCTCCCCAGGAAGGCTCTCACACTCCTGGCTTTCTACAAACTATGCAAAACCAAATTGTTCAAGAGGGCTTTTCTATGCAAGCAATAGACTGGCACTTTATGAAATTATTCACAGAGTTCCTTGGACAAATTATTAGAGACTGTGGTCTATGCTACTGTGTATAACTTGCCGCAAGGTGGATCTGCCTATGTGATTTTTGCATCGTTTCATGTGTCATGTTAACACTTCTGCTTTGCTTCAGTTTTGTTTTTAGATTTCTGGCAACCCTACAACCCTAGTCCCAGGGCTATTTTTGGGCAGGAACGCACAGGAACGGAGTTCCGGCTGGCTCCTGAGTTGGCCAAACCCAGCAGGAACTCATTAGCATAATGGGCCACACCCAACATCAGAAACTCATTAGGATTGGCTACATTAGGTGTGTGTGGCCTAACATGCAAAGGAATTCCTGCTGCAAAAAAGCCCTGGGTTTTGACAAGGTAAACAGAATAAGAAGCAAAAGGTGGGTGTGGCTGGATGACCACACTTCTGGTAACATGGGGTGTGTGGCCTAATATGCTAATGGACGGTGCTGTCAGGGTGTGGCCTAATATGCTAATGACTTCCTGCTGTTGGGTGTGGCCTATTATGCTAATGAGTTCCTGCTGGGTTTTTTCTACAAAAAAAGCCCTGCCTAGTCCTATTGCATTGTTTATTAAATATCCCATCCTGTTGATTGCATTAACTCACTCTGCACAATCTGCTTTGAGTCCCAGTGAGAAAAGTGGACTACAAAGAATGTGTCCTGGATTGCTCAGGCTAGCCCAATCATGCTAATCTTGAAAGCTGAGGAGGGCTGGCCCTGGGTAGTATTTCAATGGGAGATTGCAAAGAAAGCCCAGGGTTGCTGCAGAGACGCAGGCGATGGTAAACCACCTCTGCTCGTCTCTTGCCTTGAAACCCCATGGGGTGCCATAAGTCAGATGCAACCTAATGGCACTTTCCACCATGATGATAAATAATGTAAATAAATATGCAGCAAGGTAGACTGAAGTGTGGGCATGGACTCACAAAGAAGACTATACTTAGGCAGAGGAACCTCTGTCTTCATTCTGAAGGGGTGCAGTTCATTTTACCCCCTCAAATTTGCACTGCCTCATTTTGCTACATGTGTTAATTGATAGAGACTGTGCAACCAGCATAGCTGATTTTGCTATAAATGAAGATGGGTAGTTGTGTTAATCTGTCTGTAGCAGTAGAAAAGAATAAGAGTCCAGTAGCACCTTAAAGACTAACAAAATCTGGGGCAGGGGATGAGATTCTTCAGAACTGAGAATCAAATCTTCTGAAGAAGCGAGCAGGGACTCACGAAAGCCCCTACCTTGCCACAAATGTTATTAGTCTTTCAAGTGCTACTGGGCTCTTTTCTACTGCTAACTTTGCTGTAGTTCAGAGTGGCTCACATTTCTGACAGGTGAAGCACACTTTTTTCTGAACTAAAACTGGAGACACTCTTGACTCTCATAGCTGAACAGATTTAGCTTTAAAATGTGTAAAAGAGATGTCAATGTACTCTTAGAAGACCCACCCCCCATGTGCGTCTTTGGAAGGTACTACCAGTGTGATGAGGTGGTCCTAGTACTGGACTAGGATCTGGGAGACCCAAGTTTGAATTCCCACTCTGCCAAGGAAACTTGCTGGGTGACCTGGGGCCAGTCACATTCCCTTTCTCAACCTAGTGTACCTCATAGGGTTGATCTTATGAGAGCAAAATGGAGGAGAATAATGCTGTCAACCACTTTGGTTCCCCATTGCGAACAAAGGTAGGGTAGAATAATAATTATCATATGGCAGTGTGTACAGTATAGCCAGGAGATCCTAAGATTGTCTGGCAGCCAGAAGTTCTAGCTCCTTTTAGCATTATGCACCACTAGGTGGCGAGTTAGAATCTGTTTTTTTAGGCAAGAGATGTTTCAGAGGTGGTTTGCCATTGCATGATTACTGTCTCTGAGGGCAGGCCATTCTGCATCATCTCATCATGGGAGTGATAGTAACTGGGACAGAGACATGACAGAACTACCCTGAGCAGCTTGCAGAGATACAGCAGGCAGCCTCTTCTCTAGATCGGGTTCACGGGTGCGGTACATGTTTTACTTCAATGGATTTGTCATGATGTGCTCTCAGCTGTCTGGCAGCATACTGTGACAGTTAATGAGATACGTTTTAAAAAAATCACAATGAATGCTCTAAAAACAATCTTGGTTGGGTGTTTTTTTGTTTTTTGCAATTTAGTTTCGCATGTTTCTTTCTTAACCAAACCCCAAACTCCTGGGCATTTGCCAGGAGAGGTCATTGCCGTTGCATAATATGGCTGGCGGGAGACTCCAGTGGTTGGAGCAAATGGCAGAAAGATCTCTGCCTCCGAGATCATGTTCCTTGAGCCTGTGCAGGCCACCTCTGTTCACAGCTGCCTCCCGCCACCTCCCTGGCATGCCTGCAAGGGGTTCCCTCCAAGCTGGTAAACAGTCAGCTAATTGTTCCAGGCAGCCAAATCTCTTAAGGAAGTTCACCTATCAGTCAGGAGGCAGAGACTTAAATTTTAAAACATATAGCCAGCCTGGAACTTTTCCAGGAGGGCTGGCTTGTCAGATCGAACCTCCTTGCCATCATCTGGCGTTTGTAGAATGCTTTGATGCCAGAGAAGAAAGTGGCAGGCAAGGAAGCGCTGGGAAATCTTTCTTCCTGACTGACAGCTGGTGCTGTCAGGGTTCATGACTGCAGGGGGTGCACAGACCTTCTGGCAAAGCTGGCACAAGTGGGGGGAGGAATGAAGTACCAGGGCCCACCTGTCAGCCATCGTTCGGGGGACAACAGAGAGTCCACAGCGTCTTTGTTTTCATCTGCTGTATTTAGATCTTCTTTTCACAGTGGGTTCTCAGATCGTTACAACAGCCCCCAACCCCCCTCGCTGGACAACACATGAAAGAATGTGTTTGAAGTGCTAAACGCTCTGGCTGCTGTTGAAAGGCCATAGTTCAGGAACTAGGGTTGCCAACTCTGGGTTGGGAAATTCCTGGAGATTTGGAGGACAGAACCTGGAGAGGGTGGGGTTTGGGGAGGGGAAGGACTTTAGAGGGCTGCCATTTTCTCCAGGGGAACTATTTGTTGTCTGGAGATCAGCCGTACTTCCAGGAGATCTCCAGGCCCCGTCTGGAGGTTGGCAACCCTATCAGTGACTTGGGCCGTGGCTGATATGTGCAAGATCTCAGGTTCAACCTCTGAAGGTTCTCGTTAATAAGACTTTGATTAGATAGTCTGGGAAAGGCCCGAGTTTGAGGGTGAAGCTACACAAGATGTTGAGAGATCCATCAGTGGCTCTCCCACCATTTTAAAAAGTTATGAATAGTAGCTGTGGTGTATGGGGACCCCCTATGCCATTTTCTTGACCATTTCCCCCAGAGTGATTTGCCCTGCAGGGGGAAATGTGCATTTAACACAGAGACAACCTTGTATGTATCCTGGGTGGGCAACCAGCAGCTCCAGGGGTAGATATAAGACAGAGAAAGGGAAGAGGTTAAATTCCCCCAGGCCATGGCACTAGTTTGAATCTGGGCACCTTGCAGTGACTGTTTACTCTGGGAGATCTAATCACATTCTCTCCCCTAGTTTTTGGCCCTTAAATACGGGAGGGGGTCCAGGAGGGTTTATATCATGCTGCGTAGAGTTGCTCCTCAGTGCCGGACAATTGGCGGGAGGGCTGGGGGGGGCAGTGTCCTCGGAGAAAAATTAAAAACAGGAAGTTCTGACCACAGAGTTTCTGACAGTTCCTAGAGCTACCCTTGATACCTCAGGGTAGCTCTAGGAATCGCCAGGAGCTCTGATGTCAGAACTTCTTGTAAGTAGACTAGACCTTATTTGTATTTCTAAATTTTTCTCTCCAGAACAATCACACACACACACACACCAGTTTGTCCCCAGTTTCCATCAGCTGATCAGGTGGGCATCAGTAGTTAAAGGCTACCTAAAAGTCTCCTGCCCTGAGGGGGCAAATGGGAACTCCAGCTTCAGGTGAAAAGGGTCCTTCCACAAAGTCTCCTCTGAATTCTGTGATGATGCCTTTGGGTATTCAGTAGTTATTCAAACACTTGCAGAAATGTCATGGGTTTGATCTTGCAGAGGATTTCCACGGAATGGGGTGTTTTTTACCAGTCTCCCCCTTCTTCTAATTCCCCCTTCATGCTGTACCTGGGCCGACGGAGAAACATGGGAGGCATTGGGGGTTGTAGTGTGGGGGACAAGGAAGTTAACACTCCATGGGCAAAAATCCTTCCATCAGCAGATACTTTCAGCAGGATCCAAGCCTGTTATTTGCATTTGACATCTGAGGGTGTTTGGTTTCATTTTTCAAAAATGTTTGACAGAGTTTAACAGCTGACATGCAACGACATTTCACATTTGGAAGTATTTTATTACTGGCATTTAAGATTTGACCGTATTTGATAGCTGATGCACCATGGTGTTTTGTGCTTGTTGGTATTTTAGAGTCGGCTTGCATGAACATCTACTGTCACTGATAGCTGCCTTGCTATGGCATCCAGCACTTGATAATTCACCAGCTGAGCTACCTAGTCTCTACTGTTTCAATGGGGGGAAGGGGAACCCACCCAAATAGGGGGCCCAAGACAAATGTGTGCGAGTTGATTCAAAATGCAGGGCTAAGCCAAAACGACTCATGTTGAGCAAGTCTTTTCAGCAGAGCTCAAAGACCACCCCACTTTCTTTTGGGTGGCATTTCAACAGCTGTTGCAAAAAAAAAAAGTTGTCCTCTTTTGTTTCAATTGGCCTCTTTTGCCTTTCATTTGCTGATGTTTTTGACATTCTTGTGGCAGGTTCTGATGTACTTTTCTCTACGTGACCTGTGAGAACAGTAGGTGAACCAAATATGTAATTCAGGAAAGATGCATTATCCCTAGGGTTGCCAACCTCCAGGTGGGGCCTGGAGATCTCCCAAAATTACAAATCATCTCCAGCCGACAGAGATCAGTTCTCCTGGAGAAAATGACTGCCGTGGAGGGTGGACTCTATGGCATTATACTCCACTGAGGTCTCATCTCTCCCCAAAACCCACTGTTCCCAGGCTCCACCCCCCAATCTCTAGGAATTTCCCAACCTGAAGTTGATAAACCTAAGTAACCCCCCAACAGGACATCAATCAAAGAGATCAGTAATGATGCACAAATCTGTGCCCCGTGTGCTCCCGAGGCCGAATGAGGAACACATGGTTGGAGTCCAGGGTGTCGGATAAATACCTGTTTATTGCAATAATCAGGAAAATACAGGACTGGGTACCTCGGCACCCAGTAACACCAAGCTGTATTCTGCCCCAACCAGGAACGGCAGTTGGTCTTATACCCCAAATGACATCATGACAGTTTACATAAAGAAATCCCTAATTGGCATCCAACAGGTATCATCATCATCAGAGCATCATTTGAGCTGGCACCTCTCTATTGGCATATCCCTTCATTGATCATAAGTGTCAGTAACTACATCTCACTGGGGCCTCCTTTTGGCATCATTCCTGACTTATTTGCTTCAACCTAAAAATGGGGAGTTTCCTGATAAGATGCATAAAACTTAGCTCTTGGCAGACTTCCTGGGGCCAGATGCTCTGCTCTGTAAAGAAAGATATTGTTTTGGGAACATTCAGAGTCTTTCCATCTCATAACTTTGCTTTCGGATGTCCTTCGGCTGGGGAGCTTATAATTTCAAAATGTACATTCCATTCCATTAATCCATGTTGTGGACTGTTTCCCAAGAGGAGGCAATCATCATACATACCAATTCAATTTGCAGACCAAATTGGGGTGGAGACGGATGTGCGGTATCTTGCGACAACTCACAAATGAAAGAGGGCAGCGCTAAAGCACCTTGAACTCAGCGACCCTGGGCAGTGAAAAGCATTTGGCACGTAACGTTGATGGCAAAATTGTGAAAAATCACATGTTGTGATATTATTTGGTGGTGGTGGAAAGTGTTGTCAAGTCACAGATGACTTATGGTCACCCCATGGGTTTTTCAAGGCAAGAGACAGAGGTGGTTTGCCATCGCCTGGCTCTGTGTAGCAACCTTTCGCTTCCTCGGCGGTCTCCCATCCAAGTACTAACCAGGGCCAAGCCAGCTTAGCTTCCGAGATCTGATGAGACTGGGCTAACCTGGGCCATCCAGGTCAGGGTGCTGCAATATTTATCATGTGCTGTTTTTTAAATCCCCAAGGCATTGCAACTGGAAATGTAGCCTAGGCTTGCCAAGTCCCCCTGGGGGGCGGGGGAACCCCCACCCCAGAGGCCCGTTCCCCGCCACTGATGGATCGGGCCCCAGAGGGAACCCCACCCCGGCGTGCGCGTCACCAGGAAGTGACGTTATGGCGCCGGGCACGCTGGGGGCGGGTGCGCATCACCAGGAAGTGACATTATGACACCGGGTACGCTCGGGGCGGGGCCACGGTCATCCAAGGGAAAACTCTATGGTTTTCCCTCAGATGGTCGTGGCCCCGCCCTCAGCGTCATAACTAATGTAGCCTGTTGTGAAAAGGCAGTGTAACCTCCTTCTCAACATGCTGGCTTCTGGTGTCCCGGGAAGGTTTTAAATATATATATGTGTGTAGGGTCACATCCAGCGTTGTACTAATTTCTGGACTAGGATCTTGGAAACTTGTGTTTGAATTTCCAACCTACCATGGAAACTTGCTGGGTAGGTTTCACATTTTCTCAGCCTAACTACCCCACAGGGTTCTTGGAAAGGTGAAAATGGAAGAAGAGAGAACAATGTTGGAAGCATCTTGGGATTCTCATAGGAGAAAAAGGGGGGGGTATACATATCTAAATAAATAAAATTCACACACGGCTGCCTATTTAGTGTAATGGCTGGAGATCTCCTGCTATTACAACTGCTCTTCAGAAGATAGATTTCAGTTCACCTGGAGAAAATGGCAGCTTTGGAAGTGGACTCTATGGCATTATACCTTATTTAAGCCCCTCCCCTCCCCAAACCTCACCCTTTCCAGGCTCCACCCCCCAAATCTCCAGGTATTTCCCACCCTGGAGCCGGTACTCCTAGTTTTGAAACAGTTCTTGGAGTGTGAAAAGCTACACCGGTAATTATGAAACAGCATGAAAACAACTCATCGTTCTATATTTTTGCATGAAATAGAAGGTGAAACCTTAGCCTTGCTTGTTCAGAGCCTAATGACAATTAGAAGGCTTTGATTTTAGCATATTATGTGGTCAGGCTATCTTCCTCAAAGGATACCTTTTATATATAAAAGTAAAAATAAATCTTTTTACACTGTATTTGTATTTTGCGACACCTGCATTTGCAAAACGAAGCACATTTGCAACCCCATAGTCTGCTTTGTCCCTGTTAAGTGATTATACAATATTGTGCCTAGGAATTGGCGATAAACCAGGGGGAGACCCTGATACCCTTTACCAATTTACATAAATTGCAGCAAAGGGGGTGGGTGGGATTAGCCCGTTAAAGTGATGGGGGGGGGGAAACTAATGGGGAACCAACAGCCCATTAGTCATAAATAACTTTTGCAGTGATGAAAGGCGTGTGTGCTTTTAACCCCTTATTTGCCAAGACTAGAATATGAATGGGACAGCAAGTAGATCGGGAGCCATTCCACAAAATCCACTTAGGAGAACTGCACATTTCTTCCTCGTTCATTGCACAGCGCTCACATGCATCATTATTATTTATTACAAGTGGGGGCCTGCGAAACTTGATGGGGGGTGGGTGGAATCCCATCTCCTCCTCCCCACATCGCTGTCCCGGCATGACTCCAAGCCCCACCACTCATCTTAGAGCCCATCTGCAGTGATGGCAGTTTCTGGGAGCCGCTCCAAGCCCGGAATGGCTCCCGGGTTCCCTATGACCGGGGTCCCAGGCTCCACTGCTGCCACAGCAGCCCTGCCACCACCACTCGGCCCCTCTCCAGCTTCCCAACTTTATTTGATTGGAGAGGGGGATTTAAACTCTATAATGCATTTTTTAACATTTCAGATTGTTCTCAAACCTATGGTGCCCCCCCCCCAGTTTACAGAAAAATCTCTTTTGGGTAAGTTTGGCCCCTGTCTGCAGATTTAGATATATGCAGATGGGGCCCACCAGGGCTATTTGGGGGCAGGAACGCACAGGAACGGAGTTCCGGCTGGCTCCCAAGTTGGCCACGCCCAGCAGGAGCTCATTAGCATAATAGGCCACACCCAACAGCAGAAACTCATTAGGATTGGCTACATTAGGGGTGTGTGGCCTAACATGAAAAGGAGTTCCTGCTCCAAAAAAAGCCCTGGGTTCTGACAACAAACAAGGTAAACAGAATAACAAGCAAAAGGTGGGTGTGGCTGGATAGCCACACTTCTGGTAACATGGGGGTGCGGCCTAATGTGCTAATGAGCGGTGCTGTCAGGGGTGTGGCCCAATATGCTAATGAGTTCCTGCTGTTGGGTGTGGCCTATTATGCTAATGAGTTTCTGCTGGGCTTTTTCTACAAAAAGAGCCCTGGCCGGGCCACACTTGAGAAACAGATATCTAGACACACGACACACTGCAGGGTACTATAAGCAAGAAGTTAGTTCCCTCCATTGTGGACTTCTGCTTTCAAAACTGACAGTGAAAGGAAACCCAGGAAGCAAAACTAACACTCTAAAATTTAAAATAATTAAAAAAAAACCACTTGCAGTTCTCAGACTCCACACACCAGGATTCCAGATATACTCATTGAGACGTCCCCTGGTTTCACATGAACATTCTTGAAGTGTAGTAGTTATGGCGTCAAACAGGATCTGAGAGACCCAGGCTCAAATCCCCACTCTGCCATGGAAGCTTGTGTGACTTTGGACCAGTCACACCCCCTCAGCCAACCTACCTCGCAGGGTTGTTGTGAGGAGAATTACGCAAGCTGATTTGTGTCCGCATTGCGGAGAAAAGTGAGACAACAAATACACAGGGGGAGAAAGGCAGGATACAAACGCAGTAAAATAAACCACAATGCTTTTGAAAGCGGAAAGTGGGGGCGGCAAGAACAGCATGCTAATTAATAGGAGTTTCAAGTTATCGGAAGAAGACAGTTTTTTATAAGAAGTTTTTATCCAACTCATAGAAGCCATTTTACCATAGTTTTAGCCCCAATACCAGAACATGCCCATGGTGTCACAACCTGATGATGTCACTGCTGGTACATGCTGGAAGTGAAGGGGCCATGTTACCAGCAACGCAGCCTGGGCTTCCCTCCCACTCCGGTTCAGTCCCCCACCCCATCCCTCAAGGGTTGCCATGAGGGTCCTGTTTCCAACATTTGGAAGTCATAGGCATTGATAGCAGCCAAAACAATCTTAGGTTTGGCAACAGAATCTTAGCAATATCTATACTTATTTCTCTGAAGCCCCCATCTGGGAATATGGGAGGCCCACCTTTCAAGGAATGGCGGCTGTGTCTCTGGGATCCACATGTTTCCATCCATTTTTATTCCAGCTTTCCTCCAAGACATTCAGGGCAGTTGCAGGATTTACCCCTCCATTGTAGTCTCACAACAACCTTGGGAAGTAGGTAGGGCTAAGAATGTACATTGTACCCCAGGTCAACTGGTGAAGTTCATGGCAGAGTTTAGGCTGCACTTTTCTCCCCAACGGGAACCAAAAACAGTTTGCAACATCATTCAGTACTCCTCCATTTTATCCAGTTTGGTGTAGTGGTTAAGTGTGCGGACTCTAATCTGGGAGAACCGGGTTTGATTCCCGACTCCTCCACTTGCAGCTGCTGGATGACCTTGGGCAAGCCATAGTTCTCTCAGAGCAGTTCTCTCAGGGACAGTTCTGGGAAGAGCTCTCTCAGCCCCGCATACCTCACAGGGTGTCTGTTGTAGGGAGGGGAAGGGAAAGGAGTTTGTAAGCCACTCTGAGACTCCGCGTGAAGGGCAGGGTATAAATCCAATCTCTTCTTCTCTTCTTCTTTTTCACAACAACAACCCTGTGAGGCAGGTTAAGCTGAGAGAGACAGTGTGGCCAAAGGTCACCCAGCAAGCTTCCATGGAGCAGTGGGTTTGGAATCTGGGTCTCCCAGGTCCCAGTTTGACACTCTTGACTACTGCACAACACTGTCTCTCATTTGATTTGAACCCAGGCCTGATGTGATCATATTTTGTTATCGGCTTACTGATTGACTGAAAAGTGTTTTTAATCATACTTGTCATCCGTGTTGGGTCCCAGTGAGAAAGGTAGAACGAATGAACGAATGAATGAATGAACAAATGAATGAATAATAACCCTGCTCCAACAATGCAACCAGTATACCACATTAGTTTACAGTTGCATATATACAGAATGTGTTTCCATCAGTTTATCAGCTAGCATCTTATGCAAAACATGTTCTCTATTTTGGTTGGAGGAAATATCTAGCAAATGACTAATTTTCAGTTGCTGACCATTTAAAACGTGGGTTCTCACTGTTGCATTTCTTTGTGGAAAACATTCATAAAATGTAGTCATGTTTGAGGTTTGGATAAAAATGCTCTTCCTGTTTTTATATTAGGAAACTGTATTTTTCAAGTGTTCGGATAGAAGGATACTGGATTACAAGCATTACATAGAATAGATTCTCTTTCACCTTCTCTTGTACACAACAAAGGGCAGATTCTACAATGCGCAACTACTGAGACACAAATGCAGTTGTGTCTTAATCACTGAAGCAGATTAGCTAACGGGCCCTTCCTTTTCTCAGTCATACAGCAGAATTGGACAATAAGTTCACAGTAATCTGCAACATTGCTGGAAGGGACAATAAAACCGATTTACCTGTAATCATCCAAGACAGCACCATGTTCTAACACAATTTATCATTCCGGGTGATGTCCCTCTGCCCACCCAACCTTCACATTTTACACACATTTTAAAGTTTCGACAGACTGGAGTTTTGGGGTCTATTCCAGGTCAATCTTCTGACAACACCAAAGAGAAGACAAAGCTATCACACAGGGCGCTGGTCAACAGCTCCTTTTCAACGAGGGCTAGAAACTGAGCTGAATTGTTCGGAAGGGCCATGAACACTGGCTCTGTGCACTAGGGTTGCCAGCTCTGGACTGGGAAATACCCAGAGGTTTTTGGGGGTGGAGCCTGAGGAGGATGGTGTTTGGGGAGGGGAAGGACTTCAATGGGGCTATAGTGCCATAGAGTCCACCTTCCAAAGCGGCCATTTCCTCCAGGGGAACTGATCTCTGTTGCCTGGAGATCAGTCGTAACTCCAGTAGATCTCCAGCCACCACCTGGAGGTTGGCAACCCTACACACTGAGGCACAGGGCAAACGTGTCTTCAGCCCCTCCCTCCCTCCCTCCCTCAGTAGGAAGGGCAACACAAGTGCAGACAGTAGGCTGTAGGCACTTTAGTCATTCTCAAGACCTGAACCACATAAACGTTGCGTGGGTGTGGACAGTTTCGTCAGAGCCATGCCACCAGGATGATATCACTTCTGGTTTTGCGCCGGTCGTGATGAACAGTGCGGAAGAGCTGCACCTTTCCTCCCTGCCAGCCTGTCAAGTGATTTCCCCCCGCTTTGGAGGCCTGATTTCCGCCCCCGCGGAATCGGGCCCCGGGGGAAACCCCACCCCCGCGTGCACGTCACCCGGATGTGACGTCGCACGCTGGGGGCGGGGCCACAGCCATTTGAGGGGGAAACTCTATGTTTTCCCCTCAAATGGCTGTGGCCCCGCCCCCAGCGTGCCTGGCGTCATGACGTCACATCCGGGTGATGTAGATGCGGCGCACGCACACGCACCGGGAACTGCCCAGGAATCCCCCGCCAAGGAGGTGAGTGCCATTTGGCAACCCTACGGCCCAGGCTGGGAGGTGTCCCACAAGAGCAGGGGACTTGCCTATTACAGTTCTGCAGGGCCTGTAAAACAGAGCTACTCCACCAGGCCTTTGGTTGAGGCGGCGGACATCCAATCAGTTTGGCCCCTCCTGCTGAGGTGGCCCTTTGAGTCTGATGGCGATGATTCTACCATTCTGGGAACACAGGCCACATATGCCTCCGTCTGCCTTGGCTATCATACGTTTTTAGAAATGCCATTCTTGTGATTTAGTCAGAATCTGGAGTCGTTCTCTTTAGGGCTTTTACACTGTTTTATCCTTCGTTCAGTATACTGTGTGTTGTAACCTGCCCTGAGCCCAGGGGTCTTGTTGTAGAAAAAGAGCTGCTGGAGCTCATTAGCATAACTCATTAGCATAACTTATTTGCATATGCCACGCCCCCTGACATCACCGGAAGTGACAAAAGGCCACACCCCCTGACATCACTGGAAGTGTGTCAGAAGGCCCGGCTACTTACCCTCCTGCTTCATCCTCATTCCCAAACGGAATGAGGATCGAAGCAGAGGGTGGGGTAAAGAAGGGGGCGGGGCTTCACCACGTGACCGCCCCGCCCCCTAGAGGTTCTCTTCCGGAGCTCCGTACCTGAGAGCTCCCCCCCGACTAGAGCCCTGCCTGAGCCTACTTGTGGGGAGGGTGGGATAAAAATCAAAATAAATAAAATCTAACGAAACAACCGAATTGCCTGAACGGTCGATATGGGAGCCAGCCCAGGAAGTCCTTGTGTCTTCCCCATCCCTCCCTACTTACAAGCCGCTTGAAAATGAGAGACTTGTGCAAATTGTCCTTTCCAATAAATCAAATCGTCAAAAATCCTCCAGCTTTGGTTTTCTTTCTTTGAGCAAGGGGCTTGCCTATAAGACCCCTTCCAGGACTAGTACAATACCTCTTTATATGTTACAGAATATACAGATTGAATCCAGGGTCCCCACCCTGTGTCTACGGTCACACGTGACTTGAAGATTCTCCTCAGCTCCTGTGCATACAGTGCCCGATTCAGATAGTGTGGCCTTCCTCACCCAAAGAGTGATGAACACATGGAATTCACTGCCACAGGAAGTGGTGGCGGCTACAAGCATGGACGGCTTCAAAAGGGAATTAGATAAGCATATGGAGCAGAGGTCCATCAGTGGCTATTAGCCACAAGGTATAGATAGGAACTCTCAGTCTGGGGCAAGTGATGCTCTGTCTTCTTGGTGCTTGGGAGGGGGGCAACAGTGGGAGCGCTTCTAGTGCCCTGGCCCCACTGGTGGACCTCCTGGTGGCACCTGGTATTTTTGGCCACTGTGTGACACAGAGTGTTGGACTGGATGGGCCGTTGGCCTGATCCAACATGGACTTCTCTTATGTTCATATCTTCTCTTATGTTCTTAGTGTGGCGCTCCAGGAGGAGGAGGAGTTTCATCCTTCCCTCTGAGACAACTTCTCAATCAAAAATGATTCCGGGGTACTAGGGTTGCCAACTCTGGGTTGAAAATTTCCTGGGGACATGGTGGCAGAGTACGGGGAGGGCAGAATTTAGGACCTCACACACACATGGGAATGGAGGAGAACATGTAAGTCAGGCATGACTGTTACGCAGACCCAACCTGTATACTCCAATGGCAAGCAAGCCTGAGGACACAGAGGGCACTGCTGAAGGCTGTACTTAGAGTTGCCAACCTCCAGGTAGGGCTTGGATATCTCCTGGAATTAGAACATTAGAGTTTTATAAGATTGAGGTTTATAAGATTGAGGTTTATAAGATTGAGGTTTATAAGATTGAGGTTTATAAGATTATGCATGGGAAAGAGCAGGTAGAGAAAGAGGTACTTTTCTCCCTTTCTCACAATACAAGAACTCGTGGGCACTCCATGAAATTGCTGAGCGGTCGGGTTAGAACGGATAAAAGGAAGTACTTCTTCACCCAAAGAGTGATTAACACTTGGAATTCACTGCCACAGGAAGTGGTGGCGGCTACAAGCATGGACGGCTTCAAAAGGGAATTAGATAAGCATAAGGAGCAGAGGTCCATCAGTGGCTATTAGCTCTGGGGCAAGGGATGCTCCGTCATCTTGGTGCTTGGGGGGGTCAACAGTGGGAGGGCTTCTAATGTCCTGGCCCCACTGGTGGACCTCCTGATGGCACTGGTATTTCTGGCCACTGTGTGATACAGAGTGTTGGACTGGATGGGCCTTTGGCCTGATCCAACATTGGCATCTCTTATGTTCTTCTTAACGTATCTCCAGGCGACAGAGATTAGTTCCCCTGGAGAAAATGGCTACTTTGGAGGATGGACTCTATGGCATTATACCCCACTGATGTCCCACCCATCCCCAAACCCCTCCTCCCCAGGCGCCACAACCCCCCAATCTCCAGGTATTTCCCAACCCAGAGTTGACAACCCTAGTTGGACCGGATAGGCACCAGATGCCTGGCTCTACATAGGAGATGCTGCAGTAGATACTGAAAATCTTGTTTGTGCACAGAGAGATGACACATCTGGAAATTCATTTCTACTCCTCCTTTTGAATGTAGCTCCTCCGGCATAGCGGGTCTCGGAAGGTATGCTTGCTGTCACAACACCATTGTCCGAGGTTGCTTTGCGGTGCCATTTAAATGTCAGTGAATTTCTGCACTGAAAGACTCTTTCCTGGATACAGTTTAAAGGTCAGCGGGAATGGGAAAGTGACGGCCAAGCAATGGTGACACAATGATAAAACAGCAAAAAAATGAAATAAAATCGAAGGATAATAGGGTTCAGTAAGCACCAAGCAACACTCACAATATCATTCTTTGAACATTATTTGGCTTAACAAAATGCAGCATGACAGGGAGCGTGTATGCGTGTGCGGAGAGGATCTATAGACTGCAGAGCCTTGGGAGGGTGATTCCGTGCGTCTCCAAGTGCACATGGGGCCTACGAGTGTCAGCAGAGCCAACTGCCCCCATCTGAGTTCCCATTTGGTCCCTGCTGCAATGCTCTCCCCAAGTGCAGTTCTTTGCTTCCGTTTCTCCATAGGAGTAAATGGCAGCCATTCAATTATATGAGAAAACAGAAAAGGGGGCATCTCGGACAAAACAGGGATCCCAGAGAACGGAGCCAGCTGCCATCAGAGAGCCAGTGTGGTAGTGGTTAGAGAGCTGGACTAGGACCTGGGAGACCCAGGTTCAAATCCCTACTCTACCGTGGAATTTTGCTGGGTGACCTTGGGTCAGTCACACACTCTCAGTCCAACTGACCTCACAGGGAAAATGGAAACCACTCCCCAATGGGGCAAATAATGAACCCCAGGGCTGTTTCAGCTCCAAAAAAGGGCACAGGAGAGAAGGCAGAAACCTCTTCTCCTATTCCTGCCCCCTTGCTGCAATCCCAATCTGAATTCCTGTAGTGCTTTTACATGGAGCTGCCACCACAAACTAGGGTTGCCAAAAACCCCGGTTTGCCAGGGGTCCCCCGTTTTTTGGGGGGGTTCTACCCGCCGCAGGCCAGAGGGCCGGCGGGGGGAGCCCCACCCCCAACACCCACAGCCACCCCTCTCTCTCCCATTAAGGGAGTGCAACCCATGTTTCATCCCAAGCGCGAACTCCTCAAGCTTGCAGGGAAAAGCCAGCTTCGTTCTTAAAAGGGAAACGCAGCTTCTCTTAAAGGGGAAACGCCGGCTGCCAGCTACTTTAAGTGCAGGGAACTGCTGTTTCTGGAGATCTGGCGCATGGCCGGGGGGGGGGGGCAGCAGACGTCCCCAACGTGATGTCATCACGTTGGGGATGCCCCACCCCTTCCAGGAACGCCCCACAAACTCATAGCTGAAGTAAGTCCCCGTGGTGAATGCATATAAAATATAATGTGTGATTTGGCCTTTCTGGTGGTCACAAGCAGTTCCCCAACACTTCCAGTCCTTATCCATTTTATGATTAGCAGTAAGCAACAAATGCAAAGTAGCCCCCCCCAAATCATAATAAATCATGGAAGTGACCCAAATTGGGGAGGAGCTGTGTGACCCAAAGAAAGAGTAAATGCTTTGCATGCAGAGGAACCCAGGGTCGGCCTGTGATACCTCCAGTTAAAGCACCTCCGACAGCAGGTGTTGTTGAAGACCTTTCTCTGCCTGAGACAAATAATACAAACAGGGGAGGGGGCCGTGGCTCCATGGCAGAGCATCTACTTGGCATGCAGAGGGCCCTGGGTTCAATGCCTGGCATCTCCAGTTAAAAGGACCAGGCAGAAGGTGATGCGAAAGACCTCTGCCTGGGACCCTAGAGACCTGCTGCCAGTCAAAGTAGACAATACTTATCTAGATGGACTAAGGGTCTGATTCAATATAAAGCAGTTTCGTGTGTGTGTGTGTGTGTGTGTGTGTGTGTGTGTGTGTGTGAGAGAGAGAGAGAGAGAGAGAGAGAGAGAGAGAGCACCTGCCTGCCTGCCTCCCTTCCTCCCTCCTTGGAGGCCTGCTTTCAGTCACAGTAGAAAATACTCTACGGACAATACTGAGCCACAGTGTTCTGACTCCCTGAATGTCGGCTTCCTACTTTCGTAAAGCATATCTATTTGCTTAGTCTGCCGATGTTATATAGGTTACAGGTCTCTGCTCTTGCTGCTTGAAGAATTATAAGCTTTTCCCCTTCCATCACCATATTTTTTTTATTACCGTTTCAGAAAGCAACATAAAACCCAGCATAACATAAGAGCCAATAGAAAAATATAAGACAAAAGTTTTTTTTTTAAGACAACGTACACCTAGCCCTGCCCTCAGATGGCAAAGGTGGAGGAAGCAGGAGAAATTGGACTGAAATCGATTCGTTGATTTCAGCTGGCGTTCTAATTGGACCCCATCTTTTATTCATTTATTTTTATGAGTATTTTGTGTGAGTGTGTTTGTGTGTGCATGTGTTTATGTGGGTGCCTGGAAGTCATGGTTGACTTCTGGCGACCTCTAGTGGGGTTTGGACATTTCAGGTCCCAGTCACATGGGCCGTAAAATGTGGTGGGGGGGAGCGTGGCAGTTTGGCCCGGAGCAAAATAACGTGCGGCCGCCCAATCACAGGTCCCGTCGAGGTCCCGTGGGTAGGGGCGAGGTGGCGATCACACGAAGATCCTGCAGCGCGGCAAAGAAGCGGCGCGATCTCACCAACGGCATGCACGATTCTGCGGAGCAACGGAACTTTTGCTCTCCTCTTTGTGTACCTGTGCTGTTGGGCGCTTGTGCGCATCCTGTGGAGACTTGGGGGGAAAAAACTGTTTGCGACGGGACATGGGCGGGCACCGGATGCCACAGACTACCACCGGAAACGCGATCAGACGCCAGCCCTTGCCCCGCGGTTTCCGGAAACTAGTACCTCGGAGGTACTAGTTTTTAACTCCGCATCTTCGGCGGGAAGCCTCGGGTCCGCTATGGGAGCGCTACGCTTCCCAGATGTTGTGGTGTGATCGCGCCCGGAAAATCCGCCTATCATCCGTCTCAGTAGCGTGGCTAATGCTCCGTGTAACCGCGGCCTCAGAGAAGTGGCTTGCTATTGCCTGCCTCTGTGTCCCGTCCCTGGTATTCCTTAAAGATCTCCCCTAACTGGACCCCATCTTCAATGTATTACTTTTCTGCAGGCAAATCAAACCAAATCCACAGTGCAGTCCTAAGGGAAGTTACACCCTTTTCACTCCACTGAAGTAAAAAGGCTGAGGAGGGTGTATAACTCTGTTGAGGATTGTACTGCCAGGGTGCTATTTTACATAGGAGCATTCAAAACATCCTGGCACTGCGGAGTAACTTCCAGCTGTGACAGACAATGCTTCCAGCAGACAGAAGGGCTGCGGTTTTTCAGACACAGTCCTGGCAAATGTTGCTGTGTTTACAAGGCCCACACTATGCCCCAGCTCTTCTGTGCTGGCCATGGGCCCAATGCCTAGGCTGAATGGAGTTGAAGCAGACCCAGGAGCTGAGGCTGCAGATGAAAAACATCACCTTCCCTTGAAGACATAGGTTTGGAAGCCCAGAATACCAAATCTGAACTGAGGAGGCTAAGCATTCTTTCAGGGGGAAATAATAATCAGAATTCTATCTTGCTTCACGCAGCCCTGAGGAATCATCCTAATTTTGTTTTGTTACATTCATCTGAAAGCTTACAGCTCACGGTTTTCAGATGTTTGTTTGTGGAACCTCCAATTTGCTTCAGGGACAATCTGCTTTTATTTTATTTTATTTTGCTGTCAAGTCAAAGCTGACTGATGGCAGCCCCGTTGGGTTTTCAAGGCAAGAGGCCAAACAGGGGTGGTTTGCCATTGCCTGCCTCTGTGTAGCAACCCTGGACTTCCTAGGTGGTCTCTCATAACAAGGGCCAACCCGGCTTAGCATGGCAAGTTAGTAAATTAAGCTTTGTGGAAGTTATTAGCGTAAGTGGCAACTGAGAAAGAGTCAGCCATTGGGGCTCAGTCCATTTAAGGAACTTTAGAGAAAGAAGAACTGTACCTGTCTGGAACCATGATGCTTAGGGCTATTTTGGGGCAGGAACGGCGTTCCGGCTGGCTTCAGGGTTGGCCATGCCCACTACAGCCAAAACCTCTGCATGTGTGGCTACAGAGGGAAGGCCTAGAGAGCAACCCCCTCCCGCAACTCTGAGACGGGCGGGCCAGGGCCCCCCTGAAAGGATTGGGGAGGCATTTAAATGCCTCCCCGTGCCTTCCCCGGCCTGTCCAAGGGCTGGCTTGCCCGGGCTCCCTGCAGCTTGGGGTGCCCAGGCAAGTCAAGGGAAAGCACGTGGTGTGGCCTAATATGCTAATGAGCTGCACTGTCAGGGGTGTGGCCTAATAGGCTAATGAGTTTCTGCTGTTGGGTGTGGCCTATTATGCTAATGAGTTCCTGCTGGACTTTTTCTACAAAAAAAGCCCTGATGATGCTTATGTGCCTATCTGAAGCCCTTACTCTTATAACACTATACTGAAACTGTTATGCTGTTATAAATGAACTCTATTGATGTTTACGAAAAATAACTGTTTTATTTAACAGATCCTCTTTTACCTCAGAGACTCTTTTACCTCAGAGACCATGTGCTGCCCATTCCACCATTCTACAAGTTATAGCTAAGCCATTTTTTTCTTTAGGTCCAACTAAGAGCCTTTGGTGGCAACAAAAATAAGTAGGAAACACTAAGGAAGGCAAGAAGGCAGCATAACCAGGGTCATTTCGTAGAAAAAGAGCTAGGGGAACTCATTAGCATAACTCATTAGCATATGTCACACCCCCTGACATCAGGGGCCCGGCGGTGGACCTGCAAGGCCAGCGGAAGTGCGAGGAAGCCCCGCCAAGGCCCTCCCTGGCCCCAGGCAGGCAGGGGTGGGGAGAGGCAGGGAGGAAGCAACTTACCCTCCCTCTTCTCCTGCCTCCTCCTGGCTGAATGAGGGCTGGAAGCGGGGCAGCCAGAAGCAGGGGGCAGGGCTTCATTGTGTGCCCCACCCCCCTGCACCTCACCCGGGGGAACTGTGTTCCCCCGCGTTCCCCCCCGAAATGACCTCTGAGCATAATACATATCTACATAACACGTCACCTCAGAACACTACACTATTATGACCCCTTATAACTTATGCAACTGTTACAAGAGGTCTCAGAAAAGAGCGAAAACATTACAGGTTACAATCCACCATTACAATCTTTAAAAAAGAAAAACAGATGTCCAATGCTGTTGAACAACAGTAAACTCAAAGATGGCACGGTTCACTCTGGTAGGTCCCAAGCAGATGTGCTTCGACTCTCCTCCAGTACTTTGCCTGAACAAAATAATTAGGGAGAATTTGCACAAAGGCGCCTATCCATTTCCTACAGATAAGGTGGAAGTGAAAACATGGTTCTGATAATTAAGAGCGATTCTGCCACCCACGCGGAAAGGTTAATGAAAAACTCGGGGTGCCAGCCAAGAGGGGTTTAGTAAAGAGCCAGGGAAAATCCTTGATGCTGGATTTCTAGAGAAAGGAATAATTACGCACCTGTTGCAATTCATTCGCAATTTAGCACCACCAAGTGAGACTCCCTTATGAAATTACCAACTGCATCTCTACAGATGTGCCTCAGAGCTTTGGGGAAAGGGCTGGCGTCACTGCTGGGCAGGACGAGATGTTGTGCTAGGGGTGGTGTGGTGGCTCAGTGGCAGGGCATCTGCTTGGCATGCAGAAAGTCCCAGGTTCAATCCCCAGCATCTCCAGTTAAAAGGACCAGGCAGCAGGTGACATGAAAGACCTCAGCCAGAGACCCTGGAGAGCTGCTGCAAATCTGAGTACACAGTACTGACTTTGATGGACCAAAGGTCTGGTTCAGTATAATGCAGCTTCATGTTTTCTGTTGTGTTCCAGTTTTCTCCCACCCTCCTCAACTGCAGCTTTGCAGACATTTCCCCAGCGCCAACAAAGATTTAGTGTTACTCAGAGATGGGGGGGACTGATGTTTTTACTTTCCACATGAATGCCACCCACCTTGCCTTTTATTGGGATTATTTTTCATTCCAACAGCTCTTTTACTCTGCCAAAACGCTTTACAGCAATAGCCTTCAAACTATGCACAGGGGAATTCTGAGGATCCTCACCCGCTTGCAATAGATTCTTTGGTGAGTTTCCCTGAAGGTTCAAGTCTTTGTTGAAAATGCTGTTCTTAACCTTTAAAGCTGTAAACAGCTCGGGATCAGAACGCTCACCCTACTAGTATTACGAGACTGTCCGTGCTTTGAGATTGGCTACCGATGCAGCGTTCTGAATACCGCCAGCAGGACTAACACTAACGGCAACATGCCCATGTTTCCCCACTCCAGTTCATGCATTTATCGGCCAAAACACTAGTTGAGTCTGAAGAACTCAAGAGATGTACTTGTATGTGTGAACGTGGCACAAATGTGTATGAATGAAGCATGAATCTGTATGAACGTGAAATATGAGTTTGGTTGGATTCTGATGAGAATTTCTGCAAAAACAGATGGGGGGGGGAGGTTGATTGTTGACAATTGTCCCTGCTCATTTAAGACAGGCCTCCAATTTGACCCTGGTGATGTTCTTGGGGGGGGGGGGTCCCCTGTCTCCCAGGAGTAGCCTTTTGTGGAGATCGATGTCTGTAGTGGAAGGTGAGCAGCAGGAAATTTCCATTCCACTAATGAAAGTGCCTTCCAAGTGCCCCGGAGGCTCAGGGCGGCTAACAAGCATGTAGCTAATAAAACAATAAAAATATTAAAAGTACATCACAATTTATAGCCTATCTAAAAACAAGACTATCTAAAAGCAGGATGGCAGTCCTCTGAACGTCCCAATCTCGCCCATGATGCAAAGAATTTTTAGGGCTTTGATGGTCCATGCCCATATCCAGCTGTTCATATACCGGAAATTCTGGGGGTTCCAGGAATTCCAGGGCGTTGATGGTATACTGATGCGTTGGTGGTATACTGGTGGTGGTGGCGGCTCCTATTCAAAAGCCTGGCGGAAGAGCTCCGTCTTGCAGGCTCTGCGGAACTGTGCTAGGCATTGTGTGTAGTATAGCCAGGAGATCCTAAGATTGTCTGGCAGCTAAGAGTTCTAACTCTTTTAGTGTTATGCACCCCTAGGTGGAGAGCTAGACTTGTTTTTAAGGCAAGAGACATTTCAGAGATGGTTTGCCATTGCCTGCTTCTGCATCACGCCCCTGGTATTCCTTGGAGGTCTCCCATCCAAATAGTAGCCAGGGCTGACCCTGCTTTGCTTCCAGGATCTGACGAGATTGGGCTACCCTGGGCTACCCAGGTCAGGGCTGGTATTTGATGAAGACAGCTTTGATTCTCAAAAGTTCACCCCCCCCCCCAAATCTTGCTGGTCTCTAAGGTGCTACTGGACTTAAATCTAGCTGTTCTACTGCAGATCAACATGGCTACCCCCTGAAACTGTGGGGTGGGTCTGTTTAACCCCTCCTCCTCTGGCCCCCCCCCCCCCCCCCCCCGCTTTAACATCAGTGGGGGAAAGATTCCATATCTTTCCCCCTGTAGGTGGAAAAATGCCTGGAGGAGGATATTTTGCATGAGAAAACAGAAAGAGCAGAAGGAGTTCAGCAGTCTCCGCCTGCCCTCGGCTGTTTCTCTGAACAGACCTGTAGACTTCCAGAGCTGCTTTGAGAGAATTGAAATAATGTTACGCGTATCTTTCATGTTTGCACCTTAATGCACAAGCATGTTTTTTTGTTTGTTTTTGCTATCAAGTCATAGCCAATTATGGCGACCCCCCCATAAGGTTTTCAAGGCACGAGACGCTCAGAGGTGGTTTTGCCATTGCCTGCCTCTGCCTAGCAGGCCTGGACTTCCTTAGCGGTCTCCCATCCAAATACTAACCAGGGCTGACCCTGCTTAGCTTCTGAGATCTGGCGAGATCCAGCTGGCTTGGGCCATCCAGATCAGGGTGTGCACTGAAAATATTTCAAAAAGCATCCTTCTGAATTTCTGAAAAAAGACAAAACAGTGGCAACGATTCATCTGGACAGGTACACAAGAAAATGAGGCTGTTTATTGCAAACATGGACAATTAAAACATACGCAATAGATATGTAAGTAAAGCCGCTGTATATAGCTCAGCATATGGAATGATGTTTGTAATTGCCATTTTGGTGTGGCATAATCACTCCTCGAGGCAGGAGAGATGGCTTAATATTCACTACCCAGAAACTGAGATTACAACGGGAGGCCAGCACTGATTAAAATATTGTGAATTCATCAACAGCATATTAATTTGCGGCATCTACCATTGTTTATTACAGTTAATACTTGTTGGGGGCTGTTTTTTCTTTCTTAAAATCAGTCAAGCAATCCAGAACTGCCAGTTGCCACCAGAAGCTGGCTCGATGTAGAGAGAATGCAAGAAAAAAATATTAATGAGCCTTAGCAGAGCATCTCTGGTAGGAAAGCCTCCAGCTTAAACGGCTAGGTAGCAGCCCGTCTGTTCCTACACAGGAGCTTACAATGGTCTCCAGCAGCCCTCCAGACACCACTGTTGGCTGGTATAAAGGTCTTTGGAAACTGTAAGGCAAATATGAAAAAAAAAGGGGGGGGGGGGGGGAGGAGATACAGAAGACGTCCAAGACTTGGTGTGTGTTGAAAACGAGTCATAAATGCTAATCACTTGCCAGCGATTTACAGAAATCCACCGTTAAATATATTCCTTCTTGTTGGGGGCTTTTGTGGACATTAACGACTAAGCTCTTCATTTCCAATTGTAATCAGAGGCATCAGAGCTGCGAACACACAGATGGGATGATATTAAGACCTGCCAAGCTTGAAGCAATCTATAAAAGCTCTCTCTCCTCCCTTGCCATAAAAACATCCCCCTTCCGATATTAACATCCTTCTTGAGGCCAATTTGATCCCTTCTTATTAAAACGCACCATGACAATGTCCTTTCTTCCAATGTATGCTGCGGAGGAAATAAACTGATGACAGGAGGAAGGGAAATTTCAGGCCTAGATTTTAGAATATCCGAAGTACCCTGCTTAGGGTTGCCAGTGTCCAGGTGGTGGCTTGAGATCTCCTGGGATTTCAACTGATCTCCAGGCGACAGAGATTAGTTTACCTGGTTAAAATGGCTGCTTTGGAAGGTGGGCTGTATGGCATTATACCCCGCTGAAGTCCCTCCACTCCCCCAACTCCGCTCTCTCAGGCTTCATCCCCCAAATCTTCAGGTATTTCCCAGCCTGGAGCTGGCAACCCTGGCCCCTCTGGATCATCTCTAAGGTCTGTCCAGCAACCCACAGTGGCCAACCAGTGTCTCCCACAGTGGCCAACCAGCTGCCCGGGAGCAGGGGTGTCGAACTCATTTGTTATGAGGGCCGGATCTGAAATAAATGAGACCTTGTTGGGCCAGGCCATGTGTGTCACAAAATGTAATGCCAGGTAGCAGAGATATATAAACTTAATAAAGGACACAAACACAAAGGGGTTTGTTTTTTACTCAAAATAAAAACATGCTTAAAACATTAGCACTCTTTCAATATTTTGTTTATTTAACAGTGTCTGATAACTGACACCTCTCGCTCTGAATTACTGCATCAAAATGTCTGTGCTGTTGCAATCTTGAGTATGCTGTTCAGGTGTGTATCTGCAGGCTGCAAACCCACGATAACGCAGCAGCAGCAGAACTGGAAGAAGAAGCAGAAGACAGCCAGTTCCACTGCGGGCCTGACAGAAGCCCTTCGGGGGGGGGGGGCTGATCCGGCCCCTGGGCCGCATGTTTGACACCCCTGCTCTGGAGGGTCAACAAATATGGCAAAGAGGACAAGGCATTTCCCCCCAATGTTGCCTACTAGCACTGGCATTCAGAGGGCTCCTGCCTCTATACACAGAAGTTCCATGAAGTTATCATAGCCATTGATGGATCTATCCTCCAAGAATCTGTTGAATCCATTTTTAAGCCAGCTAAAGTAGCAGCCTGTGCTGACCTGGATGGCCCTCATTAGCACAATCTCATGAGCTCTCAGAAGCTAAGCAGGATCATTCCTGGACAGTACGTGGACGGGAAGTACACAGGCAGGCAATGGCAAACTTCCTCTGTTCATCCCTTGCCTTGAAAACCCTACAGAGTTGCCATAAGTCTGCTCCAATGTGGTGGTACTTTCTACCACCAAAGTAGCAGCCAGCATTGCATCCTGTGGTGGCAAAGTCACAGAAGTTATTTGCTCTTGGAGTCTAGAAGTACTTCCTCTCGGGGCTCTTTTTGTAGAAAAAGCCCAGCAGGAACTTATTAGCATAATAGGCCACACCCAACAGCAGGAACTCATTAGCATATTAGGCCACACCCCTGACAGCACAGCTCATTAGCACATTAGGCC
>NW_015160878.1:312214-328595 GCF_001447785.1 Gekko japonicus
TCCATTCCTGCCCCAAAATAGCCCTGCTTCCTCTTGTCTGGCCTGAATCTTCCCCCCATCAAACGAATCCAGTCTCCCCAAAGTTTGCCATAACCTGGATAGCCCAGGCTAGCCACATCTTATCACATCTCAGAAGCTCAGCAGGATCAGCCCTGGCTAGAATTTGCACGGGAGACCTCCAAGGAATATCAGGGTCGTGGCAGCAGGGTCGTGGCAGCAGACCAGCTGAGCTCTGAGCAGGAGCAGGAGAGAGAGCTGTGAGAGAGGTGAGTGGGTTTCTTTTACTTGCTTTCAGCTGAGAGAATTCAGCTAAGGATATTTTGTGGGAAAACTGTGTTTAGCAGTGTGTGGAAGCACTTAGAGTTCTTGCAGAGTCCTGGCTGATTGAGTGTGGGAGAGGAACGGGCATTGTTTGACTGGGATTGCCTGTAATTGAGAGGAAGTGGAAGGGGCATTGTTTTGCCTGTGATTGAGTGCCTGGGTGAATTTGAATTTGAATAGCTGCTGCCTGACCTCTGCTGGGGGAGGCCTCTATTTAAGGAAGCACCTTGCCAGAGGCAGAGGAGACCAGCTGAGCTCTGAGCAAGAGCAGGAGAGAGAGCTGTGAGAGAGGTGAGTGGGTTTCTTTTACTTGCTTTCAGCTGAGAGAATTCAGCTAAGGATATTTTGTGGGAAAACTGTGTAATTTGACTTTGATAACAAAAACCACATAAATACCAAGGGTTTAAAAGGGGGATTATATTTATTTATTTTAAAAGAATTATGAAGCCAGAATGCCAGCAGGGGGTTGGGGGCTATCCAGTGTTTTGCACGGAGTGTCACATGTATGACTATCTGCCCACTGGGCAGAAGTCTTGGGTGTGTCCTCGGTGCAAGGAGCTCCTGGTTCTCAGGGAACGTGTGTGCTCCCTTGAGGCCAAGGTGGCTGACCTGGAGAAGCAGAGACAGTCAGCTAGGCACACAGAAAAGACTCTCGGGGACTTGTTAGCTTCGTCCCACTCTGGATCTGGCAGCCCCGCTGCTGTCAGGGAGCATGAGGGTCTAGGGGAAACAGGGCACCATGCTGAGGATAAGGGGAATGTGCCCTCAGAAGGGACCTCTTCCCCAGCTGGTGAGCGGCTCTCCTTTTGCACCAAGGAACCATCCCTGAGCAGGGTGGGAGGGGGGCTCTTGGTAGTGGGTGATTCGATCCTTAGGCAGGTAGACAGCTGGGTGGCGAACCCGCGTACTGACCGTATGGTGACTTGCCTGCCTGGTGCGAAGGTAGCGGACATTACGCGTGTTTTAGATAGGCTGGTAGATAGTGCTGGGGAGGAGCCAGTGGTCGTGGTGCATGTCGGCACCAACGATGTGGGGAAATGCAGTCGTGAGGTCCTGGAGGAGAAATTTAGGCTGCTGGGCAGGAAACTTAGGTCCAGGACCTCCAAGGTAGCCTTCTCAGAAGTGTTACCTGTTCCACGCGCAGGGCCGGAGAGACAGGCAGAGATCAGGAGTCTCAATGCGTGGATGAGACGATGGTGTAGGGGGGAAGGGTTCAGGTTTGTTAGGCACTGGGATACTTTTTGGAACAAGAGGGAGCTGTACAGGCGAGACGGTCTCCACTTGTCCCGAGAAGGAACCAGGCTGCTGGCACTTAAAATCAAAAAGGTGGCAGAGCAGCTTTTAAACTGAATATTGGGGGAAAGCCGACAGGAGATGAAAAGTCTCTGGTTCGGGTTGGCTCATCTGAGAGAGGTGAGGGGGTACCGGTTGCTTTTCTACAGGGAGGTGGATTGAAATTGTCCACAGAGGCCATGGCTGGTGACATGGACTGCCGGACAACGACTCGAGATAGCAAGAGGAAGGATGCAGGCTTAACTTGTAAGGGAAATTACAGCTGTTTCTATACAAATGCTAGAAGTGTCCGAGGTAAAATCGGGGAGTTGGAGTGCTTGGTGTCGGAGGGAAAAATAGACATTGTGGGTATTTCTGAAACTTGGTGGGATGAGGAAAATCAGTGGGACACAGTGATTCCCGGTTATATATTATATCGGAAGGATAGGGGGGGAAGGGTTGGAGGTGGGGTAGCTCTGTATGTCAGAGAGGGTATAAAGTCTAGAAAGATTGAGAGGCTAAGTGAATTGGATTCGCTTCTGGAAGTTCTATGGGTTGAAATAGGGGGGCCAAAAGGAAACTTAACACTGGGAGTTTGTTATCGCCCACCAGATCAAAAGATAGAGGAGGATTATAAAATGATGAATGCCTTAAAGATAGCAACTAGACAAAAACACTGTGTAATAATAGGTGATTTTAACTACCCACACATTGATTGGGTCAATATGTGTTCTAGCCGGGAAAAAGAGATTGAGTTTCTAGACACTCTAAATGACTGTGCTATGGAGCAGATGGTCACGGAACCTACCAGGGGAGAGGCGATCCTTGATTTGGTCCTAAGTAACACTCAAGACCTGGTGAGAGATGTAAAAGTGATTGCACCGCTTGGAAACAGTGATCATAATGTTGTTGAGTTCATCATTTGTACAAATAGAGAATTGGCCAAAAAGACTCACACAACCATTTTTAACTTTAAAAGGGGTAATTTCTCTGATATGAGGGGACACGTGGGGAGGAAACTGAAAGGAAAAGTAGAAAGGGTCAAAACAATTGGGGAAGCTTGGGATCTATTTAAAACTACGATCCTAGAAGCTCAAAAAATATATATTCCGCAGGTTAGGAAAGGCACAAACAGGTATAGGAAAAAGCCTGCATGGTTAACAAACAGAGTAATGGAGGCTGTAAAAAGTAAAAAGAATTCCTTTAAGCAGTGGAAAGCTAGTCACAGTGAGGCTGATAAAACGGAACACAGGCTATGGCAAATAAAATGCAAGTCTGAGGTCAGGCAGGCAAAAAGGGAATATGAGGAGCATATAGCAAAAAACGTAAAAACCAACAATAAAACTTTCTTCAAATACATTAGAAACAGGAAACCAGCCAGGGAGGCAGTGGGGCCCTTGGACGACCAAGGGGTAAAAGGAGTATTGAAGGATGATAGGGAAATGGCTGAGAAGCTAAATGCATTTTTTGCCTCCGTCTTCACTGTGGAAGATGAGAAGTGCTTGCCCACTCCAGAACCACTGATTTCAGGAGGGGTGTTGAAAGACCTGAGTCAGATTGAGGTGACGAGAGAGGAGGTCCTAAAACTGATAGACAACTTAAAAACTGAAAAATCACCAGGCCCAGATGGCATACATCCGAGAGTTCTGAAAGAACTCAAATGTGAACTTGTAGATCTCCTGACAAAGATATGTAATCTTTCCTTAAAATCTGCCTCCATTCCTGAGGATTGGAAGGTAGCTAATGTCACTCCCATCTTTAAAAAGGGTTCCAGAGGAGATCCGGGAAATTACAGGCCAGTCAGTCTGACGTCGATACCGGGTAAATTGGTGGAAACCATTATTAAGGAAAGAATTAGTAGGCACATAGATGAACAAAACCTATTGAGGCAGACTCAGCACGGTTTCTGTAAGGGAAGATCTTGTCTCACTAACCTGTTAGTGTTCTTTGAGGGGGTGAACAAACATGTGGACAAGGGGGATCCAATAGATATTATTTACCTTGACTTCCAGAAAGCTTTTGATAAAGTTCCTCATCAAAGGCTCCTAAGTAAGCTCAAAAATCATGGGATAGAAGGACAAGTCCTTTTATGGATCAAAAACTGGCTAGTTCATAGAAAACAGAGAGTGAGTGTAGGTGGGCAATTTTCTCAGTGGAGGGTGGTAAGCAGTGGGGTACCGCAGGGATCAGTACTTGGTCCACTGCTTTTTAACTTGTTCATTAATGATTTGGAGATGGGAGTAAGCAGTGAAGTGGCTAAATTTGCGGATGATACAAAGTTGTTCAGGGTGGTGAAAACCAGTGAGGATTGTGAGGCACTCCAAGGGGATCTGTCAAGGATGGGCGAGTGGGCGTCAACATGGCAAATGGGGTTCAATGTGGCCAAGTGCAAGGTGATGCACATTGGAGCCAAAAATCCTAAATATAAATACACATTGATGGGGTCTGAACTGGCAGAGACTGAGCAAGAGAGAGATCTTGGAGTTGTAGTGGATAACTCACTGAAAATGTCGAGACAGTGTGTGACTGCAATAAAGAAGGCCAATGCTATGCTGGGGATTATTAGGAAGGGTATTGAAAACAGATCAGCCAATATAATAATGCCCCTATATAAATCAATGGTGAGACCTCATTTGGAATACTGTGTGCAGTTCTGGGCACCACACCTTAAAAAGGATATTATAGCTTTGGAAAAAGTGCAGAAAAGGGCAACTCGAATGATAAAAGGGTTGGAACACTTTCCCTATGAGGAAAGGTTAAAGCGCTTAGGGCTCTTTAGCTTGGAGAAAAGACGACTGAGGGGTGACATGATCGAGGTTTATAAGATTATGCATGGGAAAGAGCAGGTAAAGAAAGAGGTACTTTTCTCCCTTTCTCACAATACAAGAACTCGTGGGCACTCCATGAAACTGCAGAGCGGTCGGGTTAGAACGGATAAAAGGAAGTACTTCTTCACCCAAAGAGTGATTAACACATGGAATTCACTGCCACAGGAAGTGGTGGGTGCTACAAGCATGGACGGCTTCAAAAGGGAATTAGATAAGCATATGGAGCAGAGGTCCATCAGTGGCTATTAGCCACAAGGTATAGCTAGGGGCTCTGGGGCAAGTGATGCTCTGTCTTCTTGGTGCTTGGGGGGGGGGTCAACAGTGGGAGGGCTTCTAATGTCCTGGCCCCACTGCTGGACCTCCTGATGGCACTGGTATTTCTGGCCACTGTGTGACACAGAGTGTTGGACTGGATGGGCCTTTGGCCTGATCCAACATTGGTGTCTCTTATGTTCTTATGTTCTTAATGGTAAACCACCTCTGAATGCCTCTTGCCTTGAAAACCCCACCAGGGGTCACCATAAGTCAGTTGTGACTCGACAGCACTTTGTACTATCCAAAAGCATAGTTTTATGGGAATGGGGGATTTCCCCCCTCTCCATCTGAGTTTTCTACCACATATGTAATTTTATAAGCCTCTGTCATACCCCCCCCCCGCCTTCTCTAAACAGAAAAGCGCCAAACTCTATATTTTCTTGTAGAGAAGGTGCTCCAAGCCCTTCATCAGTTTGATTGCCCTGTTCTAGCTTGACAATGTACTTTTCTGAGATATGGTGAGCAGAGATAATTTACAGTTTAATTAAAAAAATTCATTGCGAGAAGGAAAATCCGACTGTATTATTTCCTTTTATTATTAACAGTAGTAACACAGCAGGAACAACAGCAACTAAAGCCTCATAAAACAGGCAAGTGCCAATAAACCACAGCCATGATTAAAACTGAAATGCCACTTGATTAATCAACTAAAATTCAGTTGATTAATCTACTAGTTATACTGATTCATGTTTGCAAGCCCTGCTCTCCCACTGAGCCCCCAGGGATATCTACCAAAGTAGCCCCAGGCTTAATAATGGCTCATTCCCACATAATGTACTGACAGATAGTCTAGCTGAGCAGAAGGTGGAAACCTGTACTTCAGTTTTATTTGTTTAGATACTTCTATCCCTTACAACATCATTCTTACCTTCTTCTTTTTATCCTCACTACAACAACCTGTGAGGTAGGTTAGGCTGAGAGAAGAGAGTGACTGGCCCAAGGTCACCCAGTGAGCTTCCATAGCAGAGTGGGAATCTGAACGCTGGTTCTTGCATTCTCCTTTCAAAATCAAAGAAAGAATGCATGCAGCACTGAAAGCGAAAGAGATCATGTTGTTCGGGGAGGGGGGGGCTAAGTCTTGCTGAGTTCTACCGTGAGGACACTGTGCCTTTAAGTGGATGGTGCTTAACGTCATATAGATCAGGGGTGTCAAACGCATTTGTTATGAGGGCCGGATCTGACATAAATGAGAGCTTGTTGAGCTGGGCCATGTGTGTCATAAAATGTAATGCTAGGTAGCAGAGATATAAACTTTATAAAGGGCACAGACAAACATAATTAATTTTTTTTTAAACTTTAAATAAAACATGCATAAAACACTAGTAGACTTGCAATATTTTGTCTATTTAACAGTCTCTGTAACTGACACCTCTGCTCTGAATTACTGCATCAAAATTTCTTTGCTGTAGCAATCTTGAGTCTACCGTTCAGGCATGTGTCTGTAAGATGCAAACCTACTTTTGATTTATTGACATTCATTACAGAAATCTCATGCTCATTGTTCCTAGCCTAGGACCCAGGGGAAAACATGAAGTGGCTGGGCATTGCAACCTTTTCTACACAAGTTGCTTCATGTGCTGGTCAAAAACATGAGAAGGCATGCTGACACAGACTGAGAGCCATGTATTTGTCTATAAAACTATACTTTTCCTCAGAGAAATAATTACAACTTCCAACAAAGGAAATGTGCCGGGTGAACTTGGTCTGGACACACACTCTCAGTCTATTTCACCTCACTGTTTTTTTGTTATTACTCCTCTAAAATAGTTCACATTACTTTCTTACTGAGAAAGACTGGATCATGAGGGCATGAATACAGTGAAAAGGGGGAGGGAACCCAGTTGCACCCAGGAGACCCCTGGCATAAAGAGCCCAACAAAACACACACACACACTGTAGCAAGGCACACAAAAGCTCATACCTTTAACAAAACTTGTTGGACTTAAAGGTGCTTAGTATTTCTCCCTTGTGATTGGGGCAACCCAGCAAAGCAAGCTCTCCCTCATTCCCTCCCTCCCTTCAGGGAGGAGCCTCAGCCAGTGGAAGGAAAGAAAGGCTTCCCTTTGTCTCCTGTAGCCAGGCCAGGAAGCAAACTCTGGCTGTTCCCTCCCTCCCCCTGGGAGGAACCTCAACCAGTTCTTTGCCAGATTCTCTCAGTCACACAGGAGAGGCTTGCCATCTCTCTCTCCTGTGTGATTGAGAAAGACTGGTAAAGCAAGCTGTGACATGGCAGCAGCAAGAGAACTGGGAAAGGAAGTAAGAAACAGCCAGGCCTTGTGGGCCGGATTGGGGCCCTCGTAGTGCTTGATCCAGCCCCTGAGCCACATGTTTGACACCCCTGATACAGATCCTACACTGGGGTCAGAGCAGATGAGGAGAGTCATGGATGAAGCAGCAAGTCAGTTTTGCTCTTTCTAATACTGATTTCTAAGTTATGTACATAGTTAATAAAGGCCCCGGTCACACGTAAAGGTTTGGCCCGGGAGACGGACTGATTGGGGCCACAGCAAACGGGTGCGATCTCACAGCAACATCTGGGAAGCGGTGCGCACCCGTCCCCGATCCGTCCCAACCCCGAAAAGGTGCAGCAAAAATAAACCACCTACCGAGGTAGTTCTTTCAGCGCAGCCGCATCAAGGCCAGCCGTGGGATCGCCGGCACGTACTTCTGCCAGTGCATCCCCGGCTCCTGGCTGAACTGCGCATGCTCAGACGTGCGCAGTTCAGCAGTCTCCCGTTCCCTACCGTGGCTTTCCCCCAGGGGTCATTTCGTAGAAAAAGAGCTAGGGGAACTCATTAGCATAACTCATTAGCATATGCCACACCCCCTGACATCAGGGGCCCGGCAGTGGACCTGCAAGGCCAGCGGGAGTGCGAGGAAGCCCCGCCAAGGCCCTCCCTGGCCCCAGGCAGGCAGGGGTGGGGAGAGGCGGGGAGGAAGCAACTTACCCTCCCTCTTCTCCTGCCTCCTCCTGGCTGAATGAGGGCTGGAAGCGGGGCGGCCGGAAGCAGGGGGTGGGGCTTCGTCATGTGCCCCGCCCCCCGAAATGACCTCTGCTTTCCCCGGGATCTGATTGTGCCGGGGAGGGAATGCGCCGTGGCTCAGGGGATCAATGTGATCCCGCCGTGGCGTGCCTATTTTGGTGCGGCTTTTAAAAGCCGCACTTTGCCCGTCCTTTTTCCCCCCGTGTGGCAGGGACTAAAGTTTATCTTTTGTTATACTACATCCTGGATCCTGAAAGTTATTCATAAAGAACGTGACACTAATGCTTTTTGTTTCTTTCTGTGATTCAAGGGGTGGAAGAGCACTCTTGCAGTGAGTGGTATCAAACCTGGTGGTGTTTTCAATTCGGGTTGGCAACTGACGTGAAACAAAAAGTTGGCTTCTCTTGCTCCTCGGCATAACAGAAACTCAATCTGCAGAAAGCAGCACATGATGCTACTCAGGGCATGGGGCATAGAAAGATGCATTATTACCGGCAGATCAGACTGCAGTAAAAGGCAAAGCAGCAGAGGCTGGTAAAAAAAAAAGTTGGCAACCGTAATTAGTACGACGTCTGCTTTTGTTCTAAGTTCAAAAGACATTGTAGTAACGTTGGCAAAAGGCTTTGCTTTAACACATCAATGTAGTACTTAACACGTTCCACTGCAGACACTTTGCTTAGTCTGTCCCAGCTCATGTGGTGGCAGCAATCGAGAAACGCTCTCAATTAGGTAGCCTAGAATTCTTCCCCTAAGCCTGACATAAGACACCACCCAAAGCCAATCCAATTCCTTCTTAGTGATTCCACAGCCTTCCTTAAAAACAGTTGTGCTACAAACCCCACCTTCCAAGCACTGGAGGGCATTACTTAGCATTCCCCCCAGGAGGCGGCCTGCGGGAGATGTCTGGCCCTCTGCAGTTTTGAAGCGCTCAGCACATTATTTTTTAATTGCTTTCTCTGCTGGGGATCTGTTTTGTCAGTTTCCATGGTGCATACAATACTGGATGGCACTAGTGAATATCTTGCATGGGATGACTTTATCGCTAGATGTTTACACTTCCCCTTTTCGTAAAAGGCTCATTCTGCAGAAACTGCTGATAAAAAAGATGTCATCTTGCCACTGTTCCTCTTCTTTTCCTGCCACTCTCTGCACATTTAACCTCAAAGAACAACCTGGCAAGCAAAGGTTTTTTTTAAAAAGGCCACAATGGGAGTGGTGGCAGCGAATTTTGCAACCTCCTTGCTTTCCCTTTTTTGCAATGCCTATATTGGTACTTTATTTTAAAAAAGAGAGAGATCAGGCCTGGAATCCTGGATTTCTAGCTGCCCAGTTTGGTGTAGTGGTTAAGACTGATTCCCCACTCCTCCACATGAAGCTGCTGGTGTGACCTTGGGTCAGACATAAGTTCTTTCAGAGCTGTTCTCTCAAGGGCAGTTCTCAAGAGAACTCTCTCAACCCCACCTACCTCACAGGGTGTCTGTCATGGGAAGGAGAAAGGAAAGGGATTGTAAACCGCTCTGAGACTCCTTTGGGTAGTGAAGGGCGGGGTATAAATCCAGTCTCCCCCTCCTCCTCCCCCTCCTCCTGCTATTTATTTGTTTGTTTTATAGCCCACCCTTCCCTGTACAACAGGGCTCACAGCGGGTGACAATAGTATTCATATAAACAATATTCACAACTTTAAAACTATTAAAACAACTTACAATGCTACTGGGAGCTGATAATACCTTTTGATCGGATCTGATAAATTCCTCCTCACATCTAAAGCTGTGAAAGCAATTTATATATCTCCCAAGGCCAGTCCTGGGCAAGGCCCGAAGTGGCAACTGCCTGCCAAGAAGGGTTTTCTACATGGCATGCCCCAGTGGCCACAAACCAAAAAGACTAGAAGCTGATAAATGAACTCCTAGAAAGTGCCAAGAAATAGTGTTCGCCTTAGGAGTCAGCCACTGGGCTGTGTAGGAAACCCTGAATCAGAGAGTAACAGAGATGTTGCTGTTAATCTGGCAAAGGCAATGCCATGTCAGCTACAACAGGGGATCAGGCAGGAAAAGGGTGGTGGCTGTGGGGGGGAGAGCAAGTCAAGGGTGCGGGAAGGCATTTACACCACAGAACGACTGTTTTGATAGTCAGCGGAGAAAATTTTCCATGACAGGTACCCTGGAATATCACTGTGGCTGAACTTCATGTTACACTTGGTTTGATTTTGGAGGGGGAGAACAGTAGTGGGTAGAAGGGTTCTTGGACTTTTCCTTCCCTTTCAGCTTTCCCACTGAAATATGTCACACACACCCAGCTGAGCAAAACTTCCAGGTATCCACACACACCCAAACAGTAAAAGTGGTGCAGTATTCTTCAGCAGAAAACACAAAACGAGAGGAAACAGACCCTCTTTCCCTCTCCCATATCAATCACTGCCTCCAGAAAGAAGCCCAAGCTGCTGTGTTTGGGGAGGGGGGATGTATAGAAATTTTGCTTTCTGCTTTCTATAATCCATGCCTTCTCCTGTGATTACATTCTGATAACATGCTGTGCCTTGTTTCCTCTTGCTAGCCACATGGTAAGGCCAAATGGCCTCGATAGCCATGCCATAAACCCACATTCTTTCACACTTCCATGCCAAACACCAGACCTCATGGCTACACTTTCTGGCCCCACATGCGACAAGTCACGTACTAAATGAAGTACCTGGAAACTAGGTCAATTACTTGCAGGTGTGGCCTCCAAACTTCTAGCCATTCCTGTGTTGCAGCTATGGCAACCAACATTTGGACACACCTATGTCCACTCGTGATTGGCCGAATGGCCACGGACTGGAATTGGGCTATAATTGTTCAGTCTCTAGGGGAAAGAACTCTTGCTTCTTGCTCTCTGTTCCAGCTCTCTCTGCTTGTTTTATTGCACCTGAAAATGTTGTCCTTTGAGAGACAAAAGACTGCTTGGTGACTTAAAGCACCAGGAGTGCAAAGATGGGATTTCCCTTCAAAATCCCTTGGACTGTTTGGGTGTTCCTGAACTTGGTAAATATGTATCTTGTACTGTGTAGTTAAGGCAAATCGCCTTAGGCTTGTTATTTTGGTAAATTCTGGTAGTCTGTGTTAAGCTCTGTACTGAATAAAATTATTCTTGTTTCTAAACGGTCTCTGATGTTGTACCTGAGTTCCAAGTCTAAATCTTGTGGCCTAAACGCTCTCCACACATGCTACCTTGGTAAAAGTGTGCATCTCTGAGTGAGTTGCTAATGTGTTAAGCCCTAGATATCAGCTGTGAGTTTTGAATCTGCTCTGAGCTGGAGGGGACTCTAGTTAAAAGAGGTTCTGGTGGCATATTGTTCTGAAAACCTGAGAGGGTATACCCTACCTCTGGGTTTGTTGTTTAATGTACTACAAAAGTACAGGATTACCTCTCACCCCTGGACTGGCATGAGGGGCTTAATCCTGTACCTGGTGGCAGCTTGCATGGGATAAATCCCTGTACAGGGGGAAAGCCTTCAATGGAGAGCACACCTCTAGAACACAACCAATGTGCTCCTTCAGCTCTGCATTGCAGAGAAAGATCACACTGGCCAAATGCTCTTTCAGGAACACTTGTCCACCATTACTGAACTTCTTACTGAAAAGTTAGGATAAGATTTTGATGAACCTGCAGGATTCCCCAGAACAGGCTTTCTGCATCAGAACATCTAATCCAGAATTCTTGAACCAACAACCCCTTAAGAGCCACAGTGGCGCTGCTCTGCCACTCCTTGTGCTGCTCTCACCCTGGCAACCATTTTTCTCCATCAGTGGCACAGTGTTTGTTCTTAGAAATATGGAAACAAACATCACCTGCTGGTATGCTGGTGGTTATGTTTTTAATTGCAGCACTTAACACACAACCTGACCTGGATGGCCCAGAGAAGCCTAATCTTATCAGATCTCAGTAGGTAAGTGGAGTCTGCCCTGGTTAGTTCTTGGATGGGGGACCTCCATGGAATACCAGAGTCATGACATGGAGGCAGCCCATGGCAAACCGCCTCTGAACGCCTCTTCCCTTGAAAACCCTATGAGGTCGCCATAAGTCGGCTGCAACTTGCTGACGCTTTTCCGCTGCCACCACTCAACGCACACAAAATGTTAAGTGGTCGGTAGCAACAGGGCCAGGCCTGAAAAGACTGCATAGGGGAGCAGCATCAGTGAGTTGGGGCCCCAAACAGTGCTTGGCATACGGCCCTCATTTCCCTATAATAAAAGTTCCAAGACTAGGGTTGCCAACCTTCTGGTGAGGACTGGAGATCTCACGCTTTTACAACCGATTTCCAGACACAAAGATCAATTCCCCTGCAGAAAATGGCTGCGTAGGAGAATGGACTTGCTGGCATTGTATCCCACACTGAGGTCCTTCCCCTCCCCAAACCATCACCTACCCAGGCTCCGCCTCCAAGATCTCCAGGAATTTCCCAACCCATAGCTGGCAACCCTGTCCAAGACTTGTATTGTCGCTCGTGGACACTTCTGCTATCAAGCCTTCCAGGTTGCTGCTCATCCTACATGGCAGCAAGGCAATAGATCAAAGATTTACTGCAGTTGAGTGATGGTTGGCACAAGGAAATGAACACTCTGCATGAATATTCATGGCACGGGGCCTATCGGATAGACCAATTTTCATTTCAAAATTATAAAAATAGGCTGTCAGGAGGACGGCACTGTATCCTCCAACCCTAAAGTGCACAGGTTATAAATTCATTGCTAAGACGTACATTCTCGCCAACATTTGGGACCTCATCATTATTCGGCACCATAAAAGTACAAAGGTCAGAACACTAATAGGCAGCTTAATCAGCAAATTATGCAAATGTATTCAAATCAAATACGCTACACTGCCTTCAGGATGAGCAACGTATGCAGTTCGCTTGGCAAATTAAAGGACATTTCTCAACTCTTTGGTCAGTAAAAGTGATCCAAACAGGAAAGCCAAATAGGAAAGCCTATTTCCATTGGTGAATCCAATGTAGCCAGGACCATTTCTGAAGCTCAAGAGCACTGAGGCACTAACTGTATCCTACCTACCTCACAAAAGAAACCCTTCTCTCAATGTAATGCCGTTACAATGAGTGAAATCATTAGCTCAGATCCAAACCAAGCTTCTCGTCAGCAGAACGGACATTTTCTGCTTCCCGCTTCAGCCCATCTTTCCCCATATATACTTGTGTGCCAGTCACAATAATCAAGCTGGTTATTTTGGGCCATTCCCCCATCTGGGGCTACCAGTTCCTCTTCTATTATGTCTCATTTATGGCATTCACTCTACTGCAGGAGATAAAGCGGACTTCCTCCCTGAAGATTATTTTAGGGAGCTTTTCTACACAGGCAATAGAGTTGCACTGTACTAAATGATTCACAAAGTTGCTTAGATAAATTATTAGGGGCCGTGGTCTATATACTACTGTGTTTAGCTTGACAAAACTAGGATCCTACTATATAATTTTTGCATCATTTAATGTGTCATGTTAAGACCTATGCTTTGCTTCAGTTCTGCTTGTGGATTTCTGGTTGCTTCTACAACCCTAATCCTACTGTACAGTTCATTGAACTTCCCATCCTAGGGCTGCCAATTCCCCCCGGGGGGTGGATTTCCCCCCGCTTTGGAGGCCTGATTTCCGCCGTCGCGGAATTGGGCCCCGGGGGAAACCCCATGGATGTGACGTGCTGATGCCGGGCATGCTGGGGGCGGGGCCACAGCCATTTGAGGGGAATACGCCGTCCGGGAGCCCCCCGCCGCAGACAAAAAGGTATTTGGCAACCCTATCCCATCCTGTTGATTGTATGGGCTCACTCTATGTAATCTGCCTTGAGCCCAAGTGAGAAAGTCCAAATAAATGCCATAAACAAATGAATAAATAAAAATTAAAAAGAGGAGCAAGACAGAGTTTTCCTAGAACTTTTATTTAATGTTTAGGTTTTGTTGAGATGCACTATCCAGTTGAATGTCTTTCTTTTTTTAACATTTTATTTGGTGGTATTTTATTGAGGCGTTTGATAGAATCTATGGCTCTGCAGCTGTAAGCCACTTTGCATCCATTAGTAGAGAACAGTGGGGTGCAAATTTCTTAAATCCCTAGAGTGCAGGGCTGGAGAATGGAGAAGGCTTCACCTATTAGGGTTCCCAGATCTTACCTGGCTGCCAGTGGGGGATCTAGGGCTGCCAAGTCCCCCTGGGGGGCGGGGAAAACCCCGCCCCAGAGACCCGTTCCCCGCCGGCGGCGGATCGGGCCCCGGGGGGAACCCCACCCCGGCGTGTGCGTCACCAGGAAGTGACGTTATGATGCCGGGCACGCTGGGGGAAACTCTATGTTGCCCCTTGGATGGCCGTGGCCCCACCCCAGTGTGCTCGGCGTCATAACATCACTTCCTGGTGACGTGCGTGCGGCGCACGTGCACGCATAGGACGCCAGACGGGAGTCCCCTGCTCCCGACGATTTTCGACTTGGCAACCCTAGGGTGATCCCAGCCCTGGAGTTTTTCATTGCAGGGAACACTCTATCATTTAAGGAAAAACTCTCTGGTTTCCCCCCTGCAACGTGCCCGGCACGATGATGTCACCTCTGGGTGATGTCATTGCGCCAGGCACATTGCTGCACACAAGGCTCTTTGGGGGTGGGGTTCTCCCCCGCCGGGCGGATCAGGGCCAGTGGATCGGGGGCCACAAAAGCGGATAAACCCCTGCCCTGTCAGGGGAATGGGAACGCTATCACCTATGAATTTTTGCCTGCCACTCAGTATTTCAAGGCCTTTGTTAGGGCTGCCAGCTCTGAGTTGGGAAATTCCAGGAAACTTGGAGGCAGAGCCTGGGGAGGGATGAGTCTGGGGAGAGAGCTCAGCATAAATGTGATGCCATAGTCTGCCTGCCAAAGCTGCCATTTTCTCCAAGGAAACTCATCCTTATTGTCTGAAGATCAATGGTAATTCCAGGAATTGTTCCAGGGGGGATTTTTATTAATGGGATTTTGCAGTTGTCATGTTTGTGGAACTTTTCTAGGTAGCTTTTATCATTGGCTTTTTATTGTATTGTTTTTTTTTAAAAATTTTTGTAATCTACCTTGAGTTTCTGGGACAAAAGCAGAGCAGGGTTACCAGGTCCTCCCTGGCCACCAGCCGGGGGGGGGGGGGGGTAAGGTTCAGCTCCAGGTTGGGAAACTCCTGGAGATTTGGGGGTGGAGCCTGGGGAGGACCGGGACCTGAGTGGGGTACAGGGCCATAGAGTCTAACCTCCATAGCATCCATTCTCTCCAGGGGAACTGATCTCCGTAGCCTGGAGATATGCTGAATTCCATGCCCCACCTGGAGGCAGGTACCCCTAAAGTAGAACATATAATTGGAGCAAATACATGAATAAATAAT
This sequence comes from Gekko japonicus, assembly GCF_001447785.1. NCBI lineage: Eukaryota > Metazoa > Chordata > Lepidosauria > Squamata > Gekkonidae > Gekko > Gekko japonicus. The sequence goes on from NW_015160878.1 coordinate 327,314, forward strand.
GCTGGCTTCTACATACCCGTTTTCTGGAGCAGCAGAAGCATACTTGGAAGCATCTCATTGGTCCAGTTTTTCAGACTAGCTAAATCACAACTTCAAATTTTGGCTCAAACCATGGCGAGAGAGAATCCATTACAACTGAACCAGAATCTAGGAGGGGGCTAAAAGCACTTAACTGCTGACATAACGAGAAGTCAAACACAGATACTCCTTTTCTAAAAAATTATACGGACATCTTGCATGCAAAAGCCTGAAGCATTAGCAGAACACACGGCGGACATGACAAGCCATAACTGCGACACTCAGCTCATTTCAGCGGCATAACTAAGCGCTTTACAGAAGAAAAAATTGCAGCTTCGTTTTATCCTGTGTAATCCACTTATTGTCAGCTTTAAAACTGCCCACGCTCTTGGACTAAGTTTGCAGCCTGGCAAGATTCTGAAATGACTGGCACTTCCCATTTAAAAAAAAAAAGAAACTTCCATTTTGTAACATTCCCCAGTTCCATACAAACATTTGACAGTGCTTCTATTGTTCTGTGCTCATGTGTAGTAGAATAGAAACCTTGTAGAAACTGTTAATTGATCCGAGACACCTTTCCCAAGCTATCGCAGGCATGTTGCAGGGTGCAGTAGGGTTGTGAACTCCAGGCTGAGGCTAGGGCTGCCAAGTCCCCCCCTGGGGGCGGAAATCCCCCCACCCCAGAGGCCCGTTCCCCGACGCCGGGGAATCGGGCCCCGGGGGGAACCCCGCCCCAGTGTACACGTCACAGGGAAGTGACCTTATGACACCGGGCACGCTGGGGGCGGGGCCACGGCCATACAAGGGAAAACTCCCGGCGTCATGACATCACTTCCCTGTGACGTGCATGCTGTGCGCATGCGCTTTGCGCGCACGTGCCGGGAGCCACCCCAGAGTCCCCCGCTGGCAAGGTAAGTCAGACTTGGCAACCATAATTCCTGGAGATTTGGCCATGGAACCTGGGAGGGATTTGGAGAAGGGAAGGACCTCAGCAGTGATGTGATGCCAAAGGGTCCCTTCTCCATTATACCCCATAGGTCTCAAAGGGTATAAGAGGATCCCCATTTTTTTTCCTGAATCCCAATATCAGTATGATACCAATATTTTTCAGGTTCAGTACACCAATAACATTTTTTGCACACTCCTATTAGGTATATATTCAGGGGTTGTTTCGTAGAAAAAGAGCTAGGGGAACTCATTAGCATAACTCATTAGCATATGCCACACCCCATGACATCACCGGAAGTGTGTCATAAGGCCACAC
>NW_015160878.1:328724-345806 GCF_001447785.1 Gekko japonicus
AGCGGGGGGCGGGGCTTCGTCATGTGCCCCGCCCCCCGTACCTCACCCGGGGGAGCTGCGATCCCCCACAATCCCCCCGAAATGACCTCTGTATATATTTATATATTTGTATCTTGTGTTTCTCAGCCATGTGGGCCCAAAGTTGTTGCTGCTGTTCAGTTGCACAGTCCGACTCTTCGCGACCCCAAGGACCACATCATGCCAGGCCCTCCTATCCTCCATCGTCCTTCGGAGTTTGTCCAACTTCATGTTCGTTGCATCAATAACACTGTCTAACCATCTCATCCTTTGTTGTCTCCTTCTTCTTTTACTGTCAATCTTTCCCAGCATCAGGGTCTTCTCCAGTGAGTGCTCCCTTCTCATTTGGTAGCCAAAGTATTTGAGCTTCAGCTTCAGTATCTGGCCTTCCAGGGAACAGTCAGGGTTGATTTCTTTTAGGATTGACTGATCTGATCTCCTTGCAGTCCAAGGGACTCAAGAGTCTTCTCCAGCACCATAATTCGAAAGCATCTATTCTTTGGCGCTTGGCCTTCCTTATGGTCCAACTCTCGCAGCCATACATGACTACTGGGAATACCATCGCTCTGACCATACGGACTTTGGTTTTATTATGCTTTCTAAGTTTGCCATCACTTTCCTCCCAAGGAGCAGGCATCTTTTAATTTTATGGCTGCAGTCACCGTCTGCAGTGATTTTGGATCCCAAGAACATGAAGCCTGTCACTGCTTCTATGACTTCCCCTTCTGTTTGCCAAGGAGTAATGGGGCCAGATACCATGATCTTAGTTTTTTTATGTTAAGTTTCAAGCCAACCTTTGCACTCTCTTCTTTCATCCTCTGCAAGAGGCTCTTTAGGTCCTCTTCACTTTCTGCCATAAGAGTGGTATCGTTGTTGATGTTGGGCCCGAAGTAGCTTACGTCATTCTCCTGTCCTCCATGTTTTTGTCACATAAGAACCCTGTGAGGTAGGTTAGGTTGACTGTGAAACTGGCCCAAGGTCACCCAGCAAGCCTCCATGACAGAGCAGGGATTCGAACCTGGGTCTCTAAGATCTTAGGCTGAAATTTTATCCACTGCACCATGCTGACTCTCTGCACCAAGGAAATGCACTTACATCTTCTGCTGCTGCAGCCACACAGCCTATCCCAACATCAATGCATTATGCCAGTTATTTAGTTATTAAATATGTATAAGGTTAGAAACAGACTAGTGCTAACTGCTTAAAAACAAACTTCAGGAAGAGTTGGCAACCCAAGTCAATTGCAATACATTTCAGCCAAAGTTTTCCTCTAAGAAAGAGAATCAAAGCAACTGCTATGTTTCACTTTCTTGGTCTGGTTGTGCTATGTTGGGGTAGAAAGAGCAACTTTTCAATGTTTCCATCTCCAAACATTATTTAAGACTAGGAAAAAGGTCCATTGTGGAAATAAATACAACAAGCTCTAGAAAGTGGCTCTGGGCGGGTGCCCAGCCCTTGGACACTCAGTGTCAATTTGCTGTGGCGACCTCAGCAGGGTATAATGACACTGAGTCCACCATTTTCTCCAGAGGAACTGATCTCTGCTACCTAAAGAACAGTTGTAATTTTGAGTGATCGCCAGCCCTCACCTGGAGATTGGCAACAATGGTTCCCCAGAAGGGAATGGTTGGTTTGGAGGGTGGAGTCTATGGTTTTGTACATGTCCGAGGTCCCACGCCTCCTGAAACCTCACCCTCTCCAGGCTCCATCCCTCACATCTCGAGGAATTTCCCACCTGGAGTTGGCAACCCTATCTCCTTCCCAGCCAATCATCAGCCTACCTTTATTTCCCCCTCACTCTTCAGCTTTCCATCCCCCACACACCTGCAGCCTCTCTCATGCTCTGAAGCCCTGACTACTACGTCACATTGGTTGTCATACGGGGGCCACCCCAGCAGCATATAAGGATACAGAGCCCACCATTTTCTCCAGGGCAACTGATCTCTGCCATCTGGAAAGCAGTTGTAATTCTGAGTGATCTCCAGCCCTCACCTGGAGATTGGACACATTTTACCTCAGAACAGCAAACTGTTTAGAATGTTAGAGGCAAAAGCCAATCAAGTCGCATATGCAAACGACCTCTGTGTTCCATGCAAATAACCTCTGTGTTCTGACTGGCTATGGGGGGTGGAGGAACAGCAAACTGTTTAGAATGTTGGAGGCGAGACTCAAGCAATGCAGCCAGTGGATAGGGACAGATTCTGAGTGACACACCAGGGTGCCAACCAATTCTGGAGCGTGTGGAATGTTCTAGAGAAGTGCCACCACCATTCAGCTTTTATATATAAGGGAGATTCACTTCTCAAATTAGCTGGCTTCTTCCTTGTTGTCATGGGTTACCATCTCCCCTGGAGTTATAGGTTCAGGTACAAAGAGTACCACCGATAGGGGTATAACTGCCACTGTCCACTTCCCTCCCTCAGAGGCAAGGTTTTCTTTCCCTTTACTGACTGAGCCACCCTAGTAATATATTTTCTTCTTTGCTGAAGAAATCTGGCTGTCCCACCCTGTCACAGTACAATATTTTGGCTGTTGGCTCAGGCCAGGAATCTGAGGAAAGAATCAGGAACCCACTTTAACTTAAACAACTTAAATGGCACTGGAGGCATTTTGAAATTCAAAAATATCAAAATATTTAATACAACATAGAAGGGAAAGATCAGGTGAAATCAGCGGCTAACCATTTCTGAGGTAAAATCAGTACATGCACAGACTTAGTTCTTAGGCTAATGAGAGTTTCTTAAGTTTTTCACATTGACTTAAATCTTTGTGTTGAGAGGCTTTTGTTTCAGTGCTTTCCCAAACATTCCACTACACTTTCTTTATTCTCTGACACTGTTTCCAGAAGGCTGGTACACTCTTGAAGGCTGGTTCACTTTTTCCAATACCCAAAACCCTTCTCTTGAAACACCAGTACTTGTCTTGAGTTTTTAACAGACTCTTCAGAACTCTAAAGGCAGTTTCTAACCACACCAGACCAGGGATCTTTGCACTCTTCAGAGCTAACTCCCTGTTTGACTGGGTAGGGAAATTCTCCTCTCACTAGAAGACCTATCCCCTTTCTTTGGCCTGAATGGGAGTCTTTGCCTACTTCCCAAACTTCCTTGCCAACTTCCCCCCAATTTTTCTCTCTGTGTTAAACTGCTCTCAGTCAGGGCTGAATTCTGAAACTGTCAGTACTCGATTCTTCTCAGCTAGGGCTGAAATCAGACTGAATTCTTCTCAGAAGTCGTCCTCTGTTAAGCGGATGATAATCAATCTGATCTCTTGGAACAGCCCATCACTCAAGGCTCTCTGACTCTGTGATGAATTAACCTCTCACAGTCCTTTATCTGTTTACACAGCACTTCTAAACTTTTAAAAGTGCAGTCCATCATAAAGAGCAAAAGAGGAAGAAACATGTATGGATTCCAGTAAAAAATGGCATTTAAAAAAAGATAACGAGGCTTCCAATTTTGTTCCTTTTCCACCCCAAAGACATAGTTATTTTTCTTTTCATAATCCTTTCCATGTGCTTCTGCAACATGAAGCAGAGTATGGAGGCTAAGAGTACTAAGCACTAATTTCAGGGAGTATACTATGGGATTTAGTAAAGGCGGGGGAGAGCTATCAACAAGACACTGGGCAAAGTAATAGTAATAATTAGATCTACCAACAGCCACACTGAAATCCTGCATGGGCAATAAGGCATTCAGTGGACATTCTATTATTAGTTGTCATGGTGTGTGTGGGGAAAATTATTAACATTCATTTGATATGTGAAAAAAGGGGATTATTGAGTCCACTGTGTGAATGAGAACAACTGTTTGAAATTACTCCAACCAGGGAATTAGGGTTGCTAGCTCCCCTTTGGCCACCAGTGGGGGAATGGGGGGGGGGGATTGTTGCCAGATCCTGGTTGGGAAACTCCTGGAGATTTGGGGATGGAGCCTGGGGAGCAAAGGGACCACAGTGGGGTACAACGCCATAGAGTTCAACCTCCAAAGCATCCATTTTCTCCAGGGGAACTGATCTCTGTAGTCTGGAGATGAGGTGTAATTCCAGGGTATCCCCAGGTCCCACCTGGAGGCTGGCATCCCTACAGGGAATAGAAGCAGAGGTAGAAGAGTTTCCTGTGCTCAACTCTCCTAGTTAAAAGACCAGAAACCCATGAATATAATAATGAAGAATTTATAAAAATAACTTGTAAATTTTTATCAAATGTTCCAATCTGAATGAGGGATATTATACACAATATATCTGATATCAGTTCAATACTGAAAACACCTCCAAGTCCCAACAAATTTCCTATCCGAGTCAGTCCTTCTCAGTGAAGCAATAAGGTCCGATGTTGACGGAGACAAGGCGATCCTGTTAACAGGGCACCGGAAATATCCCGTTTCCACAGTTCTTCTTCAGGAACAGGTACCACAACCGAACATAATTAATCCATATTGCATTTAATCTTTCCTGCTTCCTAGTTTGGTCTGATAAAAAAACTCCAATTTTTTCAAAGAATTCTGCGGCGGTGTTTTCAATATTCAATAGTGGTGCTATTTTGTAAAATATTCTTCGTTCAGACTGGAACATTTGATAAAAATTTACAAGTTTCTGGTCTTTTGTTAGTTTTTTCCATACCGTGAATCTCCACTTTTTGCTTTGGTACCTCTTTCCTGGTTAGCAAATGTTGTATTCCTCTGGTTCCTCCTGTGTCAGAGGGTTTGTGAGGCCTTAACACCGTAACACATGCTAATACACTCAGGCTCACAGCAGCGTAAATGGAGCGAAATTGAAAATTCACTAAATGTCAACAGGCAGGCTTCCTTCTGCTACACTGTAATTGCTTCCGAAGTTGGGGGGGGGGGGGTGTACACCATGAACGGTCATCAGCTCTTACAGGTGTCTGCTCTGAAGGATGGAGACCTCTCGCTGCCAAGCTTTTTTAATTAACGGGTTGCTACCACAGTTCGGATGTCTTAGTTTGTGCCCTGATTCGCCTTCATGCAAGTCTCCTTTAACTTTCCAGGTTTTTGACTTTATGGCTGCTGACAGAACTGACTGCTCTGAGGGGAAAAACACACACACACACTTCATTCTCACTTGTGAGGCTGGCTGCTGTCAAATCCACTAGATACAAGGGGTGTGTGTGTCTTTTTTTTCTTTTCAGACACAAAGATGTCGACCGCTTTAGTCACCTTCCCCTACAAACGATTCAAAAGCTTCTCCTGATCTTCAGCGGATGAGGGAACTCTGGGGAAAAACCATGTTTGGGTTTTTTTAAACTTATCTCATTTTTGTGGGTTCAACCAGCAAGGTAAGGTGAGGGACTTACCAGCACCTACCCTTGCCTGAAAGTAATCCAACAGAGATCCAGAAATCATCTTGTAGTGCTAGGCCCACCCACGCAACTTTAAGATGGAACATTTGTCTTCTACTGTTCTGGAGCAAAGAATAGTTTGGAAAGGCTGTAGGGCTGCCAAGTGGGGGCGGGTAAACCCCTGCTTTAGAGACCTGATTTCTGCCGCCGCAGAATCGGGCCCCAGGGGGAACTCCGCCCCCCGAAGTGCAGCGCAGCTGCGTCACCAGAGGTGACGCAACCACGTCGATCACATTGGGGGCATGGCCCCGATCGTGGAGGGAAAACTCTATGGTTTTCCCTCCGACGATTGGGGGCATGGCCCCGATCGTGGAGGGAAAACTCTATGGTTTTCCCTCCGACGATCGGGGCCACGCCCTCAACGTGATCGATGCTGCGCCCTCAACGTGATCAACTTCCGGTGACGTGCTGGCAGCGTGCGTGAGTACGACGAGGGACGGCTCCCGGAGCGCGGCGAGGCTCCCCCGCCGGTGAGTAAAATTCACTTGGCAACCCTAAAAGGCTGACTTCTGTAGGCAATGATATGCGCAGAAGGGTTAGGATTAAATCCCCTCAACACCCCCTACCCCCATGCTTTTAAATAACATTTTCTACATATGCCCCAAGAATCAGTCTCCAGACTACAAAAATCAGTTCATCTTGAGAAAATGGCCACTTTGGACAGTGGACTCTATGGCATTATACCCCATTGAAGTCCCCCCCCCTTCTCAAACCCTGCCCTCATCATTCTCTCCCCCAAAATCTCCATGTATTTCCCAACCAGCAGCTGGCAATGCTATTCTAGCGGTTTCTTGAAGGCCTAAAGCTAGTGATGGGCCCAATCTGGATCTAATTTGGAGTACAGATACATTTAGGGGCTGCAGTGGCTCAGAGGTTAAGACACTGAGCTGCAGACTGGAAGGTCTGTAGTTCGGCACTTCGAGACCCTAGTGCCACGTGACGGAGTGAGCTCCCGTCTCTGGCCCCAGCTCCTGCCAACCTAGCAGTTTGAAAGCAAGAAACTGCAAGTAGGTAAATAAATACCACTTCGGTGGGAAGGTGACAGCGTTCCGTGCGCCTCGGTGTTTAGTCATGCTGGCCACATGACCACGGAAATGTCTTTGGACAGTGCTGGCTCTTCGGCTTGGAAACAGAGATGAGCACCGCCCCCGAGAGTCCGATTTGACTAGCTTTCGAGCAAGAGAAACCTTACAGATACATTTATCTGTCTAGCAAATTAATTTAGTTGTTCTGAATTATAGTACCGCAATGGAGACCCAGTGTGACATAGTGATTACAGTGTCAGACTAAGAACAAGAAAAATGGATCTTTAGATCCTCGCTCTGGCATGAAATTCACTGGATGACCTAGAACCAATCATTCACTTTCTCACAAACTATCTATATTTTAATCTTGCCTTTCTTCCAGGAAGTTCAGGAAAGCAAATATTGTTTTTCACTCCTCCATTGTATTTTCAAAACAACCTAATAAACTAGGTTAAGCTGCAAGTGATTGCCCGGACTGAAGTCACATACTGAACTTCATGGATGAACGAATCCTGTTATTCTCAGTACAATTCTCCCAAGTCCAAGGCTTGCCATACCTCCAGCAGAGGTGGGAGATGCCTTACCCTGGCTCCCATTTCCAGCCGCCGCTTCAAATAGCAGTGGGATAATTAAAAACAAAACAAAACACCACAGTTGGGGAGCCAACAATGTGACATCACCAGCAGGCAGGGTTGCCAACCTCCAGGAGGGGCCTGGAGATCTTCTGGTATTAGTAGCCGGAACTGCAGCCAACACAGAGCCACGCGCCAAGACGAGACCTGCCAGAGGAAGCTGCTCGGGGAAGATCGGCTCCAGGAAGGACACCAGGACGCCAATATCTGAAGCCGCGGAAGGAAGCCGGATGACAACTAGCCCAGGGTGCTGGTAGGCAGTCACCACCCTGCAGATAATGTGGCCCTAGTCAGGTTAATTGGTTGGCTAGAACCACTATGTAAACCGCCCAGAGACCCTTCGGGGTCAGGGCGGTATATAAGCCGAATATTATAACTGATCTCCGGATGACAGATGCTGTTTTGGAGGTTGGACTCTATGGCACTGTACCCTACTGAGGTCCCTCCCTTCCCCAAACACCACTCATACCAGGATCCACACACCCCCAATCTCCAGATATTTCCCAACCCAGATCTGGCAACACTATCAGCAGGAGACAAGGGGGCAGGAACACTGGGGACAGTGGGAGGCATCATCATGATGACACTTCTGGGGGAAACTTGGAAGTGACATCATGCTTCTCTAGGAATCAGTGGAATCTCTATGGTAAAAAACCATATTTCCCAGCAACTCCCAGAGAGGACCAATGCCACTTTTGGGTTTCCGCTAGAAGAGAGGTCATGCTGTTGGGACAACGGCCATTTTTCTTCTTCTTTGCCCCCTGACACTGCTCAACCACTGGGGGGGGGAGGGAGGGATGGGAACGGGATAGCCCTATTTAGACAGAATTTATGAAACTCTGGTAAAATCCACTGTGAACTAAACATACCAGATCTCATTTGAAAAGAGATGGCTATCATTCGATGCCTCTGGAACCTCCTTGTGACATGTTCTTAAATAATTACCACGCCAAACTTCTGATTATCTCAGGAATTTGACAATAATAAGACTTAATTCATGCTCAGAGCCTTACCGATCTTTGCCATTTCCGAACTAGAAACAACCGATTTAAATTATATGAAATGGGACATAGATAATAATAATACTTTCCATTTATTAATCGCTTTCCCCAGTGGGCTCAAAGTGATGTACAGTTACTCAGTATAGACAGGGGACTAACAATGTTTGTAGGGGAAAGGGAAGACAACATATATTCATTTTTAATTGCACGCACGGTCACTGCCCGGTATAGATGTCTTTCTGGCTTGGCTCCATCGTTTTCCGCAGGGCTGCTTCAGGACCCGTATGTTAATTGCCACACTGCCACCGCCTGGCTGGAACATCCATTGCAGGGATTCTTTCGTAGCCCAGAAGCTGTTTCGCCTTCCAAGCCTTGACCAGGAGGTCTGACCGTCAGCTAACACCTCCCACAAGGGAGATTGGCGTGCCCACCCTCTCTGAGGAGTGGTTCCCATTTTATCTACTCGCCAAAGCTTTCGAATCGCTGGGTGGACAATGAGCTGGGGACAACAGGCTGGCTGCTCATACCAGCGCGGGGCTTGAACCAACACAGTTCAGATGTTAAGACAGTGGGATATACCCACTGTGCCACCGCTCCCCTCAGAGATCCATCTCAGATTTATGGCATTTTTATTTGGTTTTCCATCTAGACAAATTATTCACTTTGCTTGCTATTTCCATTTCTTTGGGCTCTTTTTTGGTAAACAAAAGCCTCACTTGGGCTTTGCTGTGCTCCTGGCCAGACGGAAGATCAAGCAATTATGACCAGTTAAGATTCTCGTCCCTTCCCTGAAAGTTTCTTACTTGCCTAATTAATGAGGAGCACGTTGTCTGTAAATCAGGAGGCTTCATCCCTCATTAGGTATCTAAAGTTGAGTAATTAAATCGGTTTGTTTGTTGGCCATCAAGCTGGCCACCTTTTTGCCAATACATCTTTAACTTCGGTTAATTAGCAAAACAAAGAAACAGACATCTGTAGCCCTGGAAACATTGGCAAGGGACAAAGTTACTTTGCCCATTCATTAAAATCCAGACTAGTCTGGTTCCTGGGGTTTAAAGCCTTGGAGAGCACTACAGATTCATGCCTGCAGCTGGGAGTCTCAGACATAGCAGTAGCCCAGAATGCTTCATCAGTGCCATCTCTGGGACTGTATTCTCTCTTTGAATCTGGCCACTATATCCCTGATGCCTTTGGAAATTCGAAGCTGAAACCAGGCTCTGTGTATGCTGTGATTTTTCAGAAACTTAGAAAAGCTGATACATACTGGCTGCAAAACTGAGGTTCCTACAGCTCTCCATTTGTCAGCGAGAGGGAAGCAGTTGGGCACCTCCCTGTCCTAGCTCCAGTTAAAGTTTAAACTTCCAGCTTCCATGGATGTAATTACCAGTAGAAAGGTCAGAAAGGAGCCCCGCATCTCTTTCCTGAGCCTGAATCCAGATCTGAATGCCCTGCTGGCAGGGCATGTTAGACTGAACTTTAACGAGGTAGTGGAAAGTGCCACCAAGTCACGGCTAATGTATGGTGGTGACCGTGCAGGGTTTTCAGGGCAAGAAACGAAGGCTGCGGTCATACGCACAATCAGACCCGACATAGGTGTGAATGCTGGGCGGATTTAAAGGGCGCAATCAGAAAACAACATCTGGGAAGCGCCCCGCAGCTGTTGGCAACCCGTTCTGCCCCGCCGCAGAAGCGGAGTTAAAAGACACCAGGGAAAATCTGTTAGTAAACGGGTTGCGACGGGCCATAGACAGACTTTCCTCTGTCTGATCGCTCCAGCACGCTCTCATGCCATCGGGGTGGTCTGATCAGGCCATCCCGACTTTGTGCTGTTGTTCCCCCCCCCCCTTGCAGTATGCGCATCATTGCACACTCCATAGGGAGCCCTCAGTGCAGAGGTGTGATTCATCGACCCCTTGTTTAAGCGCATGGGGGGGGAAATGGCACACACACACACCCCGACTCACCTGCAGTTGCATCTGATCACACACTGACGGGTTGTGCTCGCAGCTTCAAAGGGAGGTGTGATCGTGCAATTGCAGGTCAAATTCCTCCGGAGGAAATAGCCTCACTTCCCCCCCATTTTTTCTGGCGTGTGTGACCGCAAGCAAACAGAAGTGGTTTGCCACTGCCTGCCTCTCCATAGCAACCCAGGACTTCCTTGATGGTCTCCCACCCAAATACTAACCTGGGCCAACTCAGCTTAGCTTCTGAGATCTGACGAGTTCGGGCTAGCCCAGGCCATCCAAAACAGGGCAATGAACTTCAATAGTTGTGTTAAATTTTAATCCCGTTTACGTCAGTAGGTGTTTTTGGACATCCTTTCCCAATTTTTAGTTTTATTTTTAAAAGCCTCCCGGCCCCTGATCTAAATTAGAACTGGCAGGGGCTGGCTTTTGATGTATTTTGTACAATACCTAGTTTATAGGATACTGCACAAATAAACATCTTAAAAGTGTCTAGTCCATGTTATCATTAAGATAAGTTTCAGCAACTCTAGTGAAATCTCAGAAGCCAAATGAGTGGCTGAATTAAGATTTCAGAGAGCAGAGCTCCAACATCATAAGAACATAAGAGACGCCAATGTTGGATCAGGCCAAAGGCCCATCCAGTCCAACACTCTGTGTCACACAGTGGCCAGAAATACCAGTGCCATCAGGAGGTCCAGCAGTGGGGCCAGGACATTAGAAGCCCTCCCACTGTTGACCCCCCCCCAAGCACCAAGAAGACAGAGCATCACTTGCCCCAGAGCCCTTAGCTATACCTTGTGGCTAATAGCCACTGATGGACCTCTGCTCCATATGCTTATCTAATTCCCTTTTGAAGCCGTCCATGCTTGTAGCACCCACCACTTCCTGTGGCAGTGAATTCCATGTGTTAATCACTCTTTGGGTGAAGAAGTACTTCCTTTTATCCGTTCTAACCCGACCGCTCTGCAGTTTCATGGAGTGCCCACGAGTTCTTGTATTGTGAAGTGTCTTCCTCTTTACGACTAGCGGTGTAGCAATAACTAGGGTTGCTGGATCCCCCCGGCCACCGGTGGGAGATGGGGTAGGGTTGCCAGTTCCAGGTTGGGAAACTCCTGGAGATTTGGGGATGGAGCCTGGGGAGGACAGGGACCTCAGTGAGTTACAATACCACAGAGCCCACCCTCCAAAGCACCCATTTCCTCCAGAGGAACTGATCTGTGTAGTATGGAAATGAGCTGCAATTCCAAGGGATCCCCAAATCCCACCTGTAGCCTGGCATCTAGGGATGCCAGACTTCCTGGTGCAGGAGGGGGTCCCCCAGTTTCTGGCCGTTCCCCCCTGGTGCCAGCCAGCTGGCAGGTGGGGGAGAATTACCCCCCGAACAGGCAAGAAGCAAGAAGTAAACACAATGTGCCTAGATCAGGCCTTTGTATAGGAGCTGCCGCCATCACTGTACCACCACCGAGCTGCCATCTTCGACGGTGGATTAGATCTGGAGGTGAGCCGGCCCTGGGCAGACGCCCAGATGCCTAGGTAACCAAAGAATGCATGCTGTCAGGTTAAGTTAATGAATGAACCCATCTTGGGTTGAGAAAAAAATTTAACATCAAGAGCACCGCACTTTACTTAATGATTGTTTTTATTGTGTAATGATTGTTTTATGATGTTTTAACTGTTGTTATGGCAATTGCCTTTGTTGTAGCCGCCCTGAGCCTGCTGGGGAGGGCGGGGTATAAATCTAATAAATAAATAAATAAATATCACCCAGAAGTGATGTAGGCTTGTCAGTGACGTTGTGGGGCGGTGCTCTGGTTTTTGTGCACAACCCTATGGTAGAATTAGCTTCAAACCATAGAGTTTTCCTCAAAACCAAAGCATCCCCCCCCCCCCAACACCACCACCGGGCCTTTGTCCCTCTATGGTAGAATTAGCTTCAAACCATAGAGTTTTCCTCAAAACCAAAGCCCCCCCCCCCCCCCAACATCATCGACGTGCCTATGTCACTTCCGGGCAACGTAGGCACGTCACATTTATTTTCTGCTCCCCGGTGATGGAGGCACATTGCATTGTTCTGGCTCCCCCCCCATCCCCCACCCTACTGACCTGGGAACCTGACTGGCATCCCTGGCAATAACACATGATGAGATAACTGATGCAGATGGGCTTCATTTTCCTAACTGACACTGTTCGCAGAATCCAGCTCCTGACAATCCCTAGAGCTATCTGGAAGTGACAAGGGTAGCTCTAGCAACTGCCAGAACTCTATGGTAATCTTACCATATTGTTACAACCTTGTCACCCTAGAGCTACCCTTGTTACTTCCAGATAGCACTAGGTATCACAAGGAACTCTATGGTCAGAACTTCCAGTAATTAGCTGAGGCCTACTTTTTCTTTCTCTTGGGACATCGACCCCGCAAACCCTCCAGCCGTTTGCCAAGAACTGCCTGGAAACCCTACACCTTTGCCCATTCCATTCAAACATGAGTTGAACTTCAGCAATGAGCAGGTGACCATGTTGAGTTCCACGCCATGGAAAGTCTCACTTGTATATCTCTCCAAAGCAAAAGCTGGAAGCAGGGGTCATTTCGTAGAAAAAGAGCTAGGTGAACTCATTAGCATAACTCATTAGCATATGCCACACACCCTGACATCAGGGGCCCGGCGGTGGACCTGCAAGGCCGTCCGGAGTGCGAGGAAGCCCCGCCAAGGCCCTCCCTGGCCCCAGGCAGGCAGGGGTGGGGAGAGGCGGGGAGGAAGCAACTTACCCTCCCTCTTCTCCTGCCTCCTCCTGGCTGAATGAGGGCTGGAAGCGGGGCGGCCGGAAGCGGGGGGCGGGGCTTCGTCATGTGCCCCGCCCCCTGCACCTCACCCGGGGGAACTGTGTTCCCCCGCGTTCCCCCCCGAAATGACCTCTGGCTGGAAGGAACCCCAAGGATCATCTAGTCAGGAAATCCACAACTGCCTCTCCCCACACACTTCCCTAGTGACCCCTGTTCTAAGCCCAGAGGAAAGCAAAAACCTTCCAGGATCCCTGGGCCAATCTGGCCTGGAGGAAAATTCCTTCCTGGCCTCATAGAGGCAATCAGCATACCCTGGGAATATAACAAAAGGGCCAGGAACAGGCCTGGTTCCAGTTTGTTTGTCTTCTGGTTAAGGTGGTAAATTTAAACTAGGGTTGAGAAATTACCTCTCAGACTTGTTAAAAATTCCACAGTATTATAAATTCCGAACATGAGACAAGATGGGTTGAAATGGCCTCATGTCTACAATACATTGGCTTCTGTTCAGGCCTGTGGGGCGCATTTGAACCTACAACTGGAACATGCTGCTGTATCTACCAGACGGTTATCTGAACGCACAGCCAAAAGCTCCTCCAGCATGTTCAGGTAATTAGGGACAATTTGGCTGAAACCATTCGGGTGACAGCTTTTCCAAGCCCTCCCCCTCCAAGCCATTTGCACTATTTATTCCCTTTTTTGCATGTGTTCCCTACGAGGCATCAAATCTAGATACTCTCAAAGTCTGTCATAACAATGACAAAGTCCACCAAGCGATAGGCTGACAGGATAAAGACAAAGCTCAGACTAGAATTTCAAGCAGTCTGGGTGAAATGATGTTGTCAAGAGAGAGGCGCTAAGGAAACCAAGATGCCGCATCAGAAATAACAAAAGCTTTTCCTTTTGTGCATTCTTAGCTGGGAGGAAACGGATCGGAATTGAGATGTAATTAAGTCAGGCGATAGCCCACTGTACCTCTCAAATTTGGTAGAAAAATATATTCATTTGAAAGAAATGTTGGGCCCTAGAGAGACACAAAATGACACAACTCTTGCTTAAGGGTAGAGTTGCCAGCCTCCAGGCGGGACCTGGGGATCCCCCAGAATTACAGCTCATCTCCAGATTACCGAGAAAATAGAAAATGAAAGCTCTGGAGGGTGGACTCTAGGTAGGGTTGCCAACCCCCCCCCCCCGGTTTGCCAGGGGTCCCAAGTTTTTTTGGGGGGGTTCTACCCGCTGCCGGCCAGATGGCCAGCGGGGGAAGCCCCACCCCCAACACCCACAGCCACCAATCTCTCTCCCTTTAAGTGTGTGGAACCCGTGTTTCCTCCCAAGCCTGATCGCCGCAAGCTTGCAAGCTTGCAGGGAAATGCCAGCTTCGTGCTCTTAAAAGGGAAACGCGGCTGCTCTTAAAGGGGAAACTCCGGCTCCTGCATTTAAAAGGGAAACGCCGGCTCCTTTAAGTGCAGGAAACTGCTGTTTCTGGAGATCCGGAGCACGGGTGGGGGGGTGGGGTGGCAGACATACCCAACATGATGTCATCACGTCGGGATGCCCCGCCCCCTCCAGGAACACCCCTAAAGTCCCCCGCTGGGGGTGGAAGATGGACTTGGCAACCCTAACTCTAGGTCACTGAGGTCCCTGTACTCTGCAGGCTCCATCCCCAGATCTCTAGAGTTTCCCCTGTATCTGGCAACCCTTACCACCCCATCCCCCACCAGGGAGGACTTGGCAACGCTACTCAAGTGTCTATCTTCCAATTCCATTTTTGCCCATTCCTTAACTGTGTTAAAGCCTAAGGCAGACTGAATCAGGAAGAATTTTTTTAAATGTTTCTCTTGCTGTCACTTTCCTCTCCTTAGCCTTCCCACCACTCCCTGCATTTCCTCCTCTGCACTGCCACCAACTTGCCCACAACTTTCTGACCCTCGTCCTCCCACTGCTGGCACCTCTTCTTTCTCTGCCACATTCCTTGCTCCCCCACTGCCATCTTCTCCCCCTTCTTGCCATCCCCCCCCCCACATTGGCTGGAACCACCACCATTTCAAAAATGCTTATGGGACTTCTAAGCAACCCACCTATCCCAAAATGGCACTTTACAATCTCATAGCATCACAAGATCAATTTTTCCCCTGTACGTTAAAATCTCTGCACAAACTCAGTTTGGTGGGGCTTTAACCCCCTCTTCCCTTTTGTTGTCTACCTTTCAGATTTTTTTTGGTAAATGTGGGGGCTCCTCCAAATTTTGCAGAAATGTCCCCTGTATCCATTGTGTGGATGAGATAGCTAGATTCGCTGGTAGCATCTTAAGTACCAACAAGATTTTAGGGAGATAAGCAGAAGCTTAACCCCCCCCCCCAAATCTTGTTCTCTAAGGTGCTACCAGACTCCAGTCTAGCTGTTCTGCTTCAGACCAGCACAGCTACCCCCTGAAGCTATCGATATTAGCCTTCCTTGTTGAGAATTATGGAGGTAACGTATGTGATGTCCTTGGAACACCTAAAATGCTCAAGTGTCGGAGGGCACAGCCACCATAAGGATGTAAATTCAACACCCAGAACCTCTGTCTAGAAGAGCTTGGAAAGGCGCTGGAGAGCAGCTATGGAATGTCTTCAGCTGCTTTATATTCAGACAGATGAACCAGTTGACTGATCCAGCATGAGGCAGTTTCATACACTGGTAAGTCTGGGCTATGTGCATTCCTGTTGAGAGCAGGTACACGTGCCTGGTTTTCACTTCTATGCATTTGGCCATTGTCCAGCACTCAACAAACAGGCAGTTAAACCTCATGCCAGAAAACCCTGTGACTTGGATCCTAAGTATGTTTTCCACTGCTGAATGCACTTCCATCAGCAAAAAAAGGGGGGAGACAATTTTCTCTGATTCTCTACTCCCACTATAGACCCCCAGTGCCCTCCAAGTAGTTATTGGAATTTCATCAGCCCTCAAGAGTATAATTTCATGGGGCACAACAGGCTGCAGCGGGACTGGGGAGCTCACAAACGTTGCTTCTGTGTGGGCCATTTCCATTCATACTAAATAGTGTCCACATTTGCTGGTGGTTATCATGGGTGAATGTCTTCCCAGATGCCGACTCTTTTGACGACCTTTATACTTAGGGGTGGAAAGGGCCGTCAAGTCCCACAAAATAGTGGTGCTGTTAGGATTTTAGCAACCTTAGTAGTTAATGCAGACAAGCAATAAATCAGATTATTATGTTTTTACTGTCTTATGTAAATCTTAATTTGTTTTATTGATGTTCTGTACAATTGTGTTGTATATTGCCCTGAGCCTGCTTCTACTGGGGAGGGCAGTCGATAAATTTAATTAATAAACTTATGGCAACCCTATAGGGTTTTTAAGGTGAGAAGTGAACAGTGGTGGTTTGCCATTACCTGCCACTGCATAGCAACCCTGGGCTTTTTTTGGGTGGTCTCCAATCGAAGGACTAACCAGGGCCAACCCTGCTTAGCTTCTGAGATCTGTCATGATCAGCCTAGCCTGGGCCATCCAGAACAGGGCCTTTTACTCTTACGGAATTTATAATTTGAAGACACTGGCAGCTTGTGAACTTTTCCTATGATCACATGACATTAGTTAGTTCTAAAACAAGATTAAGAGAGACTGCTGTCTATAAGATGTGGGGGGGGGTGTTGATTTTTCTGGGGGGTGTCATCAAATCACAGCTGACTTATGGGGACTCTGTGGGCTTTTCCAGCAAGAGATGTTCAGAGGTGGTTTTGCCATTGCCTGCCTCTGCATAGAGGCCCTGGACTTCCTTGGTGGTCTGGCACCCAAGTACTCACCAGGGCCAACTCCGGTTAGCTGTGTTACTTAGTCCTTATATTAGAGTTGTTTTAAATCATTCCTCATTCTGGAAGTCTGTTAGTGCAGCCAGAAATACCGTAGCCTTGATACCACCCTCTGCCATTTCTCTGCCTTTCCTTTGGCCTTCAGACGCAAAAAGGTCACTTGCCGCCAGCAGTTTTCCCTCACCTCTGTTGTCATCACTTGTCCTTCCAGAGAGAAGTGAGTTCACTGACAGCTTGAGAGGTCTACTTTCTACACCATGTAACCTTACTGCCTGAGAAGCTTTCCATTTTCTCATCAAGACATGAAAATTTAATTTTCTTTTTGCAAATGCTCGCCAGACTTGCTCCAGATTCTACACAAATGCTTTATCCCATCACCTTCAGAGTAGGACATTTAGACCTTCCTATTTTAGGTCATGATTTGTTTCGCTTTCATTATGTTTTCTTCAACCCCCATCCTGTTCCACACATTATTGCACTGAGATCAAAGAG
>NW_015160878.1:345860-351218 GCF_001447785.1 Gekko japonicus
GACTAAGGCCCTCTGTTCTTTAATTACCTTTACCTTAGGTCTGTCCTTGAGGTTTTAAAAGGATTCCATATCAAAGTAAGTCTTACAGTACACAGTTTTCTCCAAACAATTAACGCTATTTGAGTTAGGCGGCCCCATGTAATCCCATACGAATATGTGGGGTGCCTTCAGCCACTCATAGAAGTTCAGACAGTTGCACAACATGTGGTGGTCGAAAGGGCCATCAAGTCACAGTTGACTTATGGTGATCCCATAAAATTTTCAGAGCAAGAGACGTTCAGAGGTGGCTTGCCCCTGCCTGCCTCTCCGGAGCAATCTTGGACTTCCTTGGTGGTCTCCCATTCAAGTACCAACCAGGGCTGACCCAGCTTAGTTTCTGATGAGATCAGGCAAACCTGGGTACAGAAAGCCAAAATTGGATAAAACACTTCCACAACGTGTCAAAAGCCAAGGTTTGACATACACGTAGTCCAATACGCACTGGTCACTATAACAATGGAAAACAGGTCTAGATCCTGGACTCTGGGAAGGCAGCTGTGTGTGGCCATTGTGGGGAGAGTTAGAGGGGAAACAAACCTGCAGGAGATGGAAGGGTTACATGCCTTCCTTTCACCTGCCGTTTCTCCACTCAAAATTGTGCCCTCCATTTTTCTAAAGAAAAGTAATGGTGGTGGCTAGGGCTGAAACATGGTTGCCAGCTCCAGGTTGGGAAATTCCTGGAGATTTAGGGATAGAGTATGGGGAGGTCAGGGGCTGGGGAAGACAAGGACCTCAGCAAGGTAGAATACCAGAAATGCCATCCTCCAAAACAGCCATTTTCTCCAAGGGAACTGATCTTTGTAGTCTGGAGATCTCCAGGCCCCACCTGGAGTTGTCATTCTAGGAGATCTCCAGGTCCCACCTGGAGGCTGGCTGTCCTGGGCTGAAGACATGAGATGGAAGTGGGATGGGAACATACATAAACACACAAGAAGCTGCCTTGTACTGAATCAGACCCTTGGTCCATCAAGGTCAATATTGTCTAAGCAGACGGGCAGCAGCTCCCCAGGGTCTCAGGGGTTAGAGAATGAACTTGATATCTGCTTTATGGACTTATATTTATTGCAACACATAATGGACTGTGGACACACACACACAGGCTCAGAGAACTGTACACTTTAAGTCACCTGTTGTGATGCCACACATAGAAGGTGCCTGCACAAGCCTTACACGTAAATAAGGTTTAAGCTACACAGTTACCAGCCTGGTGAAGAAGCACACACCTCCATTATTGTGAGGAGTAAGAAACAACAGCTTGAGAAGAGACAGCCCCCCTTGCAGAAATAGTTGTAGTCACGTACAATAGAATGGGAAGGACTAGAGATCTCTTCAAGAAAGTTGGAGAAATCAAGGGAGCGTTCCATGCAAAGCTGGCCATGATAAAGGACAAAAACGGTAGGGACCTAACAGAAGCAGAAGAGATTAGGAAAAGATGGCAAGAATACACAGAAGAAAGACCTCGATGTCCTTGACAACCACGACGGTATAATCACTGACCTCGAGCCAGACATCCTGGAATGTGAAGTTAAATGGGCCTTAGAAAGCATTGCTAACAACAAAGCTAGTGGAGGTGATGGTATTCCAGCTGAGCTATTCAAAGTCTTAGAAGATGATGCTGTTAAAGTGCTGCACTCCATTTGCCAGCAAATTTGGAAAACGCAACAGTGGCCACAGGATTGGAAAAGATCAGTATACATTCCAATCCCAAAGAAGGGCAACGCCAAGGAATGTTCAAACTATCGCACAATTGCACTCATATCACACGCTAGCAAGGTCATGCTCAAGATCCTACAAGCTAGGCTTCAACAGTACGTGGATAGAGAACTACCAGAAGTACAAGCTGGGTTTCGAAGAGGTAGAGGAACTAGAGATCAAATTGCCAACATTCGCTGGATTATGGAGAAAGCAAGAGAGTACCAGAAAAATATCTACTTCTGCTTCATTGACTATGCTAAAGCCTTTGACTGTGTGGATCACAACAAACTATGGCAGGTCCTTAAAGAGATGGGAGTACCAGACCACCTCACATGTCTCTTGAGAAACCTGTATAAGGGCCAAGAAGCGACAGTTAGAACCGGATACGGAACAACTGATTGGTTCAGCATAGGAAAAGGAGTACGACAAGGATGTATACTGTCACCTTGCTTATTTAATATATATGCAGAGTACATCATGCGAAATGCTGGCCTGGATGAATCACAAGCGGGAATTAAGATTGCTGGGGAAAAGATCAACAACCTCAGATATGCAGATGATACCACTCTAATGGCTGAAAGTGAAAAGGATCTAAAGAGCCTCTTGCTCAGAGTAAAAGAGGAGAGCGCAAAAGTGGGCTTGAAGCTCAACATCAAAAAAACTAAGATCATGGCATCCGGCCCCATCACTCCTTGGCAAATAGAAGGGGAAGTCGTGGAAGTAGTGACAGACTTCACGTTCCTGGGATCCCAGATCACCGCAGACTGTGACTGCAGCCATGAAATTAAAAGACGCCTGCTCCTTGGGAGGAAAGCGATGGCGAACCTAAACAGCATGATAAAAAGTAGAGACATCACCCTGCCAACAAAAGTCCGCATGGTCAAAGCAATGGTATTCCCAGTAGTCATGTATGGCTGTGAGAGTTGGACTATAAGGAAGGCCGAGCGCCGAAGAATAGATTCTTTTGAACTATGGTGCTGGAGAAGACTCTTGAGAGTCCCTTGGACTGCAAGAAGAACAAATCAGTCAATCCTCAAAGAAATCAACCCTGACTGTTCCCTGGAAGGCCAGATAATGAAACTGAAGCTCAAATACTTTGGCCACCAAATGAGAAGGGAGCACTCACTGGAGAAGACCCTGATGCTTGGAAAGATTGAAGGTCAAAGAAGACGGGGACGGCAAAGGATGAGATGGTTAGACAGTGTCAGCGATGCAACGAACATGAAATTGAGCCAACTTCGGAGGACGGCGGAAGACAGGAGAGCCTGGCGGGAGATTGTCCATGGGGTCGCGAAGAGTCGGACTCGACTGTGCGACTGAACAACAACAACAACTACCCATCACTGCTTTGTTCCTGCATTAGTATTTCCTGCCAAATGGACATTTGGTTTACAATGGAATGGCCAGCTTCATCAACACTACAATGAAGCATCCTGACCAAGGTTTTCACACCTACCCAGATGTACTTCTTTGAGTAAGGTATTAGATTTCAATATAGGTAACCTCCCACTCCTATAGGCAACCAATAGGATTGTTTTTGGGACGGACTAACAGGTAGGTGGGTCCACAGGTTGGAACAGTTACCTCCCACCTAATGGGCCCCTATAAAAGATAAGGACCATTCACCTGGCCCTTCCTAGCTAGCAACCCCCGCAACAACCCCTGTCTGCTTTATACTCCCCTTGAGTTCCACTTGCTATCCCCAAGCCCTTGCCACTACTTTGATCTTTTGATCTGCAGTCAAGAGACCCACACGTTCTGGCTGGTTCTAGTCGTGTGTGAACTCCCTTTAGTTTCTATTTCTTCCCATCCATTCTTCATTGGAACAACCAAGCTGCAAAGACAGATAAGTATCACCCATCATCACCCCCACCTGCTAATGCAACCATGCTTATTTTAATACTGTATTTCTGAGGAACTTGATTGAATGTGTGAGTGCATCAGTATTGTTTGTATGAGACTTATATCGTCTTAAGTAAAAGACATTTATTTTAACAACAACAGCCTTGTTATCCTTCTCTGGTAACCCTTGGTGGGAGCAGGACCTTGGTATAGTTGGCAAGGATCCATTTATAAATTGCCAATTGCTGTAAATAAAGCAATTCGGCTAATAGAGGCCTTTGATATTTCCTACTGCCTAGTTCTTTTAGCAGGAGATGCTGGGAATTGAACCTGGGACATTCTGCATGCCAGACAGAGGCTCTTCCACTGAGCCACAGCCCCTCCCCAATTGTGTAGCAATTCCAATTGAGATGTTTGTTTCAAGAAATGATAAGCACCAAGTTAAGTAGATTAGGGTTTGAGAAATCCCAGGCACCAGTTCACCATGGTGCCTAGAAATTTCATTGCGTTGCCCGACGCCTAGTATTAGAAAATCACAATATAAAATCCTGAAGACTGAAATGCAGCTAGGTCCTAAATATTTGGGGCTCGGTCCTTGATCCAAAGAGAATTCATCAAGGCCTGAAGTAGGTATGCATTTGTAGACTCGTTCGGGATCAGTCATATTTCTGGTAATGGTCACTAGTAGCCTATATAAATTATCTTGTCATCTACATTCACTCCTAGTTTGAATTAGCACCATATTGATACAGAACTTCTATAGAGAATTAACTATAGAGAATTAACTTATAGAGGCACAAGGGGCTTTCAGGAAACAGAAGCTCTAAATGGAAAACTGCCCTCAAATGCCCCATTTAAGTGTATAGTCACTTAAAAGACATGAGGATTTTTTTCTTACAAGCTGAACTGCTACAAGGAATCATGGTGAAGGAGGAGATTGGGGGGGGGGAATGGCATTTTCCACCCAGCTGAAGTTCCCTACAGGATCCTATAACTGTGCAATCCTATGGAGATTTAAACCCTTTAAATTTATAAGGCTGCATTATCCTGCATTACGATGATACTGTACACTCTCTGAGGCTCAGGCAATTACCCCAAACCTCCTTCTTTTCCTTTCGCTGCCTCTCAGCTGCTCTCAATATTCTATGCTCCTGAAGCATATTCATTCCCCAGCAGGCTGGTTTGTGTTCCTTTCTCACTCTTTACACCTTCACTTGTAAAACCAGATCTTTTTCTAAATCTGGGGATCCTCCTTCCTCGCTAGAGTATGTGGAGGCACCAGACCACCTTGTCTGGACTGGCCTGCTAATTTCAGGACTGTCATGAGAGCCAGGTACTGTGGCTATTGCCTATGGAGATTAAATTGTCTCTGCCCCCACTCTGTGAATGCTTATCATTCTGTCCTGTTCTGAGAGATGATCGATTCACAAAGCACTGAAATCGTTGTGCGGCAGCACATAAGTGCAGAGAAAAAAGACTCTAAGCCATTGTGAGATATGATGGTTTAACAAGATTCTCTCTATACACACACACACACACACACATATATATATTGTTGTTGTTGTTGTTGTTCAGTCACACAGTCGAGTCCGACTCTTTGCGATATACAAAAATAGGGGGGATACTTAAATCCCCCCAAATGTTACAGAGCGTCCCCTGCGCATGCGCAGGGAACGCTCTGCAGCCGGCCTCGCTGCCGCCGCCGCTTCGGCGGCGGGGAGACCAGCGAGGCCCGGGCGGCTGCTGCCGGCCCTCACCTCCGAGCCATGGGGGGGGAGACTC
>NW_015160878.1:351352-374480 GCF_001447785.1 Gekko japonicus
GGAGATGGGGGAACCGGCGGGATGGGGGGGAACTTACCTCCTCCTGCTGCTTCCTCCTGGAGCTCCCTCCCCCCCCCGCGAGTATCGCGGGTCCCGCCCCTGAGGCATGGTATAGGCTGATCTTTTCAGATCTTGGAAGCTAAGCATGGTCAGGACTTGGAATGGAGGATTCTGCAAGGAAGATTCTGCAGGGAAAGGCAATGGCAAACCACCTCTGCTTCTCACTTGCTTTGAAAACCCCTTTCTGGGATTGCCATAAGTCCATTGCAACTTGACGGCACTTACATACATAAGACAGAAGGGGGAGGGGAGGTGGCATGTCATAGCCTGATCTCGTCAGATCTTGGAAGCTAAGAAGGGTCAGTACTTGGAAGCAATGCTCCCTCTAAGTTGTATGAGTCTTGTGAGCAAAAATCCTGCTTTGTGAGCTACTGGCATTAAAGTTGTGAGCAAAATATTTGGCTCCTGCATAAATTAGCTTGCTCTGGAGCCCTCCTTCCTGAGCTGAGACAAAAATGTGTGAGCCGGAGGCTAAAAAACTGTGAGCTAGCTCACACTAACTCCGCTTAGAGGGAACACTGCTTGGAATGGAGACCGCCAAGGAAGACTCTGCAGGGAAAGGCAATGGCAAACCACCTCTGCTTCTCACTTGCCTTCAAAGTCCATTGCTGTGACCTAATGGCACTTCACACACACACACACACACACACACACACACACACACACACACACAGAGAGAGAGAGAGAGAGAGAGCCATGCAGAGACTGTGAATACTTGGCACAGAAACACATCACGTTTCCAGATAAAAACCAAGTTAAACAAACATTTTGTTATCTGCCATTGGATTCATCTTGCTAGAGGCAGCTCCTGAGCGAAGCGCTCTTGGAATCCAGAATTAAAACTTGCCCACCACATCTACTCAAAGATCAAGCGCTAGTATGGAATATTAAGCAAACAGCCATTAGCGTTATTGTTTGGAAGGAGATATGTTTAAACAGACAAGAAGGGCTTGCGGGGAATTGACGAGACAGCTACAGCTTTCCGTGTCCCATTATACACCGTGTGGTTCCAATAATCTCTTTTCCTGAACGAAGATTACCCTGTCTGGGCAAGTGAAATATCATCCGTGTAAATTAAAAACAAACCCTCAATTCCACAGGGTGGGAGGCTCACACCAAGCGCTCTTCGCAAACACCTGTGTCCCTGATATTACCTGCCAGACAGGGCAGAGGGAGCTGGGGCTGAGGTTTTGTTCAAATACATAAAAGGTGTCATGAATATTTTATGGAAATTCTAGGGAAATATTTTGCCAGCGTCGCTGTGCAGCCTCCTTGAAACTCACGGTGCATTCCAACCCAGAATATGTTATGTCACTTGTACTCTTCCACAGATGTTTGGTACCATTAGCATCGCTCTGTCAAACATAATGTCGGGTGACAGATACAGGGCAGATGCAAGATAGGTGAGAGGAGAAGAGAGGTGAAGGTCTGTGTTTTGATTTGGAGGGGCTGACACCACATTCCAGTTCAGCAGTCCTGAATATCCCAATATGTATTCATTGTTCTTTTTCAATGTGTAACACAAGATATGACAGAAATCGCATACTGTCCATAAGGGAGGAAATAGGTGCACATACACAACTTGCTTCCATGTTTTTATTACAGTATGTTGGATAATCATATGCAATGTTCCCTCTAAGCTGTGGAGTCTTGTGAGCAACAATTCTACTTTGTGGGCTAGTGGCATTAACGTTGTGAGCAAGCAATTTGGCTACTGCAAAAATTAGTTTGCTCTGGAGCCGTCTTTCCTGAGCTAAGACAAAAATGTGTGAGCCAGAGGCTAAAAACCTGTGAGCTAGCTCACACTAACTCAGCTTAGAGGGAACACTGATCATATGTCCCCATACACTGATTACAGTCCTCTGGTTGTTCCTCCACTTAAGATTGCCCATGCGGCCTCTTCTAGAGTCCTTTTGTTTTCAATCATGGCTTCCAATTTATGGAATGGGCTCCCCAACAGAGTGTGGAGGGAACCATCCTTAGACATTTTTAGGAGGTGCTGTAAGGCCATTTTGTTTGCTAGGACTTTTAATGGGGTCAAAGCTACAGGCATTTTTTTGGGTGGTGGTGGTAATGTAGTATTATTGTCTTGTGTAGGGATGCCAGCAATTTCACAGTAACCCTGCTTAGCAGTCAAAGCTACCATGTTGAACACTCACAATCAGACAATCAGACCATGAGCCAATCAAGGATATGTTCAGCTGCCAAACAAGGTTGCAGCTGCCTGTTGGTCAGAAGCCAAATTACAGCTGACCAGGAGATCAGCTGGGAGACAAGTTCTGACCTCCCAGCCCTTTCCTCGTTGTGCTGGGACACATGAAAGTTTAGGGTTGCCAGGTTCCCCCTGGCCACCAGCAGGGGTGAGGGGGAAAGGTTGCCAACTCTAAGGCTGGGAAATCCTGGAGATTTGGGGGTGGAACCTGGGAAGGACAGGGAACTCAGCAGGGTACAATGCCACAGATTTTACCCTCCAAAGCATCAGTTTTTTTCAAGGGGAACTGATCTCTGCAGTCTGGAGATGAGGTGCAATTCCGGGAGATACCCAGGTCTCACCTGGAGGCTGGCATCTCTTGGAAAGTTTCAGGGGTAATTAGAAGCCAACTCACAGCTGTGAGGGGAAAGGACATCTCATCAATGTCCCACCCTCAGAGAAATCACTACAACGTGAAGTTGGAGATCAGAAGTTGATAGTGTCTAATCTCCCTACTGCAAAAGGGAGAAGAGAAAAAAAATGTTTCCCTTTCCTCCCTTCCATTTCATTACAAAAGGAATAACAGAAACAATCTTTCGGGTATGTTGCAGGGCTATCTTTTGGCTATGCTCCTGGAGATTGCAGGGGGTTGGACTGGATGACCTGCAAGGCCCCTTCAAACTCTAACATTCTATGATTCTATAATTCTATGATTTCTCTTCTTTCATCTGCAGTCCAAGCTTGGAGTGGGGAGAAGATAAGTGATCTGTTTCTTGCTCCCTACCCCAAACTGAAAACTTGGGCTGCAGAGAACAGTAGGGATCTCCTTTTCTTTACAGTCCAAATGGACAGCTTGGGGTGGGGAGAAGCGAAGAGGAATCAGCTGGGCTTTGGATCACACACATACTGCCAAATCAGCAGCATTTCAGCAAAGCCGGGAGGCAGCAGTTTTTCCTAGATGGAAGATCAGAATCTGACTCCCAGAGGTTCCATCATCGGCTGGGAGTCAGCTTCGGATGGCAGCAAGTAGCCTGTTCCTGCAAACTGGCATGAACAGGTTGCGAACACCTTTACAATTTGTCAGTTGATTGACTGCTTGAATTGCCACTGGCAAACAGGATGTCAGCTGAACTGGTAGCTGTTTGAGCAACCCTATATCCAACTGGTTTGCAAAGAAACAGAACTGGGCTTCAGGGGTGGGAGCAGAGGTCATTTCGGGGGGGAATGTGGGGGAACACAGTTCCCCTGGGTGAGGTGCAGGGGGGCGGGGCACATGACGAAGCCCCGCCCCCTGCTTCCGGCTGCCCCGTTTCCAGCCCTCATTCAGCCAGGAGGAGGCAGGAGAAGAGGGAGGGTAAGTTGCTTCCTCCCTGCCTCTCCCCACCCCTGCCTGCCTGGGGCCAGGGAGGGCCTTGGCGGGGCTTCCTTGCACTCCCGCTGGCCTTGCAGGTCCACCGCCGGGCCCCTGATGTCAGGGGGTGTGGCATATGCTAATGAGTTATGCTAATGAGTTCCCCTAGCTCTTTTTCTATGAAATGACCCCTGGGTGGGAGCTACAAACTTCTAAACCCCCTTCTCAAGAAGGAAGCCAGCCCAGAGAGAAAAATCTGTTTTGAATAGCGTCACAATTCTGTAATGGTTTGCCAGATTTCTGTAAGGCTAGATGGGAAAGAGGGGAATGGACTCATTCATTTGAGAAGAAAATTTTATGACTATTTAAACAGCTTACGAAATGAAAATAACCTTTAATGGAATACTTTCCAAATGCAGAGATGAGCACGGCGCAAAACCGGAAAGAAATCATGCCACTTCTAAAACAGTATAAAGTCAACTGCTTTCTTGATCCATTGCAAGTGCTAAATGGTTGATTAAAACGACAGATAAAAACATGGGCCTGAAAGAAGGAATTAGGCTTCTCAGCACTGGACAGCCTTGGACACTTCAGCTTTTAAAAATGTGCCATTACCAAGTTTTAGCCATCATAAATACACCCATTACCATTCATTTAAGCCAAATGCCTATTTCCAAGTGGCTGGTATGATTCACACCCGGACATAAGTATCAGAACACCAATTTGGTTCCTCACTCCATTGTCATTACTTTGCTATTATGCTGTAAAAAGGAAATAAAACCTTGGAACGATGTTATCAAACACGACTGAGGGATATTACCTCAATTGCACTAGCAAATTGCATGTTCTTTTTTTGTGTGTGTGTGGGGGTCTAGTCCTTTGGAAACAGAAATGGCAACCCGAGAAGAAACGTAGCATAATCCACTCCGTGCCCACCAACAGCAAATTGAAAGAGATCTTACCTTTGTTTGACCCACCATTATTCAAGCTTCCAGTGTCTTCTGTTCTATTATTTAATTACAGCAGCTATCACCCTTCAAGTCGCTATCTGCCCAGTGGCTGAGCAACCTTTTAACATTTGATGAGCGAAGTTTAAAACAAAGAAAAGATTTCACTTACTCTTCTGCAGTCAAATAGAGACTTCTCATTGGCCAAGGAGCTGAATGGTGAAGTCTGGAAAACAGAATATGAAATATCTGGTTCACTTTAAATGTTGTTATTATGACAAACAAACAGGAAAAATATACACAACTTCATTAGGCAACTGTTAAATAGAGGGTTCCATGGATGAACAGACTCCCAGTCGAGTGATCAGCTCTACTTTATTCAGTTTTTTCAGCAAGAACAAGACTGTAGAGCCTCAGATCGGTTATATTGCATGCAGTGGCCACACCCCAACACACCCCACACCCAACGATAGGCTATTTACAAAATTTTCCATCTTAATTGGCTACTGCCAGAATCCTGTTGGTTTATTGTTATTCGGCTCCAAGCTCACCCTGTCTCTGGCAGCACAGTCCTGAAATGTTTCAGTCCCAATACATAACAGCAACACAGCAAAAAGATCAAGATTCCACTGACAAAAATTGCAATGATTTTTCATAACACAGGAGCCACCTACTCATGTGAATTCCTGGCTCTAACACTAAACTGGTTGTGCAAGGAGACTACGCACGTGAGCAGGGTTTCTTCCTTTCTTTTGATGCAAATCAGCTGCTAGCATCTTGCCAGAAATACCCAATGCAACCAGTGGGGGGACTTTACTGGCAGGTTACATAATGGTGTTTTATTTATTTATTAAATTTATGAATCACCCCACCCCTACTATTGTAGGGCTTTGGGAGATGAACAATAGCATTAAAAATAATAGCCAGGTAAAACAATAAATCATATTAAATTACATTTTAAAAGACAGATGACGAATAGCGATACTACATTCCCATATTACAGACTGCCAGCTGCTTCACGAGCAGGGGGAAGGGATCGAAACGAACGTGGAAAACTGAGGAGGGTGCCAGCTGAGATTAAAAAAAACATCGCTGTCCTCAACCAAAAGCCTGGCGGAACATCTCTGTCTTGCAGGCCCTGCGGAATTGCATAGGGTCCCGCAGGGCCCTTATGGTATTTGGCAGAGAGTTCCTCAAGGTTGGGGCCAGGACCAAAAAGGCCCTGGCCCTGGTTGAGGACAGCTGGATATCCTCGACCACACTGTTTTGCCCAAATATCAAACCACCCCCTCAGCAGTGACGTCAGCACATAAGGATGTTGCAGACATTCCCTATTCTCCACTGTTTTCCCCCTGCCAGTCAGCTGAGTGACAGCAAGAAAGTGCCTGCTGGCAGCAGGACAGCTCCCACCCCCAGTGGGGGAATGGCAAGCCTGGGAAGGATTGTGTACCAGGAGAGACTCTGGATCCCTGACGATAACACATGGGATTCACTGCCACAGAAGGTGGTGGCAGCGGCTACAAGTGTGGACAGCTTCAAGAGGGAATTGGATAAACATCTGCAGCAGAGGTCCATTAGTGGCTATGAGCCACGAGGTATAGATAGGAACTCTCAGGCTGGGGCAAGGGATGCTCTGTGTTCTTGGTGCTTGGGGGGGGGGCAACAGTGGGAGGGCTTCTGGTGTCCTGGCCCCACTGCTGGACCTCCTGATGGCACCTGGTATTTTTGGCCACTGTGTGACAAGAGTGTTGGGCTGGATGGGCCATTGGCATGATCCAACATGGGCTTCTCTTATGCTGAAGAGGCTGTAGGTAGACTTGCCAGCCCCCAGGTCCAAGCGGAGGATCCCCCAGTTTCAGGGGCTTATCCCCACTTCAGACCAGCTGGCCAGGGGGAAAACCCTGCCCCTAAACAGGGACATTACCGTGAGACATCTCTGATGTGATGACATCAACTGGAAGAGACGTCACCGTCAGGGACGTCACACAGGGACACTCTGGTATTTGGGCAAACTCTATGGTCTGAGGGTGAAAACACTGCAGAGTTCCACACAAATACCAGAGCATCCCCAATGCGATGAAGTCGCTTCCAGGTGCACAATATCCCCACCCCCCCCTGGAACACCCCCCAAATCCCCCCCCCCGAGCAACGAGGGGACCTGGCAACCCCTAGCTGAAGGTGAAGTCAAAGTGGCATTCTGTGTTCGTCTCTGCTGAGCACATCTGCTAGAAGATGACTTCCGAGGACCCATCTGGCCTTGCTGATCTGTCTGCTCCCTTTGCAGGATTCCCATCAAGCATTCCCAATGACAGGACCCACCTAGGGAAGCGAAGAGATGGACTAAGAAGGCCAGAAGACAAGGCAATTACGAAGCAAGCTCTGGCTCACAAAAGTTGCTAGTCGTTAAGAGACTCTTTATTGTTTTGTATGCTACAGATTAATACGGCTCTGCTCTGGAATTTACCAAATAAAAGTAAAGGTTCCCTTGCTCGAAAGCCAGTCGAATCCGACTCTAGGGTTGTGGTGCTCATCTCCGTTTCAAAGCCAAAGAGCCAGCGCTGTCCGAAGATGTTTCCGTGGTCATGTGGCCGGCATGACTAAACACCAATGCGCACGGAACGCTGTTACCTTCCCACCAAAGTGGTACCTATTTATCTACTTGCAATTTCTTGCTTTCGAACTGCTAGATTGGCAGGAGCTGGAACTAGAGATGGGAGCTCACTCCATCATGCGGCACCCGGGTCTCGAACTGCTGAACTACTGACCTTCCACAGCCTGCAGTTCAGCGTCTTAACCACTTGAGCCACCTCAGCTCCTAATTTACCAAATACTAGGATGCTATTCAATTCAGTAAAGCTGAGGACAGCAGAGGCAAAAGCCAGAGACAAAAGGGGGGGGGGGGAAGCACATGGATGCCTTGTGCAAGGAAAGATTCCCAGGGACTGATCTGCAGGCCGGGTTTTTATGGCTCAGACTCGAGTCATTGTCTATACGGAAACCGAACATTTTCAATGAAGCATCAGGTTGCTCTAAGAAGTCAAAGAGAAATGAAACATTTCTGAGGTCACCTCTTCCCATGTCTTCATTCTGGGCACGCATTGCATTTGCACATTAAACCCATGCCAATGGCTCCATGTGCATTCAAGGGAAAGCAAAGCCACATGTAAAGCTCGATGACAAATAACCTGAAAGCATTCTTTGCAAAACAGCCTGCAGGAGGCAAGTCTCCGAACAAGCACGCCAATAAAAGCAACCCTAAGTAGTTTGGCTTTGGTGCCGAAAACATCGACGCTCTGCTCTAAAAACTTCTGGCAAGCCTTGAAATAGTAAAATCCCTTGCTTATCTGTGCCTGGTATCAAACACAGCATATTTATGCTTATGTGCGTGTCTCTTCCTGACATTTTGCAAGGGCACAACTGCTCCATAATGGAGCCCCTACGGACCTTTAGATCGAAATAGGGTTGCCATGTCCATCCTGGAAACTGGCTGGATTTGGTGAGGGGATTTACCAGGAGCAGCAGGGAGGCCCATCCAATCTGCAGCGATGTGTCTGCATCACTACCCGTGTGACCTGGAAGTGACACCACTTCTGGGATGCTGGGGCAACACTCTGGTATCTGGGCAAAAACTCGATGGTAAATTTGACTTCTACCATAGAGTTTTTGCAAAAATACCATAGCGTCACTTCTGGGTCACGTGGGATGCACCTACACATTTTGTGCACCTGGGAGGGTTTTCCGTTTTTTCAGGGTAGGCTGTAGGGTTGCCAGGTCCCCCAGGGGCGTGGGGAAACCCCCACTAATTGGGTCGGTTCCCCGCCGACATGGATTGGGCCGCCGGGGGGAACCCCACCCCCAAAGTGCCGGGAGCAAGGAGACGTGCCCGACGTGATGTCGTCACCCGAAGGTGCCATCATCGTGTCGGGCACGTTGTGGGGGGATGCTCTGTCATTCGAGGGGAAACTCTATGGTTTTCCCTTGAATGATACTGGCCCCGCCCCCAATGTGCCTGACGTGATGATGTCACGATGATGTCACTTCTGCTAAGGAACCCCTGGGAAGAGCCGGGAGTCTCCCTGCTCCATCGAAGGTAAGACTTGGCAACCCTAGTAGGCTGATTGGCAGCGGGGAGGTAGGCCTGACACCAGGGGACCCCCACAAGGCTAGGATCAGAGGTTACCATCAATGGACATCTGCTGAGGTGTGCAGTTTGGCAGAAGGCCCACTGCTCTTCTGAGAGATGTGGCCCTTTTCCAACCACCAGCATACGGGTGATGGATGGTGCAGGGGCCTTCAGAATGATCATCCATTTTGTGGTGGGAGAAGGAGGCAAGAGAACATGGTTCTCTTATACAAAAGTTGCACTCTGTTCCTTCAGATCTTTCTCTGACCAGATGTCCTGGTAATACTGGGAGCTCTCAAAGCAGAGAAGGACAGGAAGAGAGAAGAGATTGGATTTATACCCCATCCTTCACTACCCAAAGGCGTTTCAGACTTACAGTCTCCTTTCCCTTCCCCTCCCTACAACGGACACCCTGCATGTGGAAGAGTGAGGAATCAAACCAAGATTAGAATCTGTGCTCTAACCACTGCCCCATACTGGCTCTCTCTAATGGAGGGCATTAGCCTAGGGACCTCCAAAAATTTTGAAACAACTCTGTCCAGTTAAATGTCACCTCAGGCATAGATGGTGGTGGAAAGCACCATTTTACCATGACCCCATAGAGTTTTCAAGTCAAGAGACGTTTGCCAACTCTGTCCAGTTAAATGTCACCTCAGCCATAGATGGTGGTGGAAAGCACCATTTTACCATGACCCCATAGAGTTTTCAAGTCAAGAGACGTTTGCCAACTCTGTCCAGTTAAATGTCACCTCAGCCATAGATGGTGGTGGAAAGCACCATTTTACCATGACCCCATAGAGTTTTCAAGTCAAGAGACGTTTGCCAACTCTGTACAGTTAAATGTCACCTCAGCCATAGATGGTGGTGGAAATCACCATTTCACCTTGACCCCATAGAGTTTTCAAGTCAAGAGACGTTTGCCAACTCTGTCCAGTTAAATGTCACCTCAGCCATAGATGGTGGTGGAAAGCACCATTTTACCATGACCCCATAGAGTTTTCAAGTCAAGAGACGTTTGCCAACTCTGTCCAGTTAAATGTCACCTCAGCCATAGATGGTGGTGGAAAGCACCATTTTACCATGACCCCATAGAGTTTTCAAGTCAAGAGACGTTTGCCATTTCCTGACTCTGCAACCCTGGATTTCCTTGGTAGTCTCCCATCCAAGTTTTAACCAGGGCTGACCCTGCTTAGCATCTGAGATCTGACAAAACTGAGGTAACCTGTGCCATCTAGGTCAGGACCACAACTACTAATGCCGTGGTTGGCCTTAGGCAAGCCACCATTTTTTCACTTTGAGCCCTTGCCATCTGCAGTTACCACAGGATAATTATACTTGCCTACCTCACTTGGCTACAAGAATTACTGTGAAGCCCTAGAAACATACAATATGTGCTATATTGAAGCTGTTACTCAATCACAGCCCATAAAGAAACAGGTAACACTGAGAGTGTTTCCCTGAGAAGTGGTAATGCGGGAAATATTAATCGTGCAGAGAGCTAACAAAATGTGCCAGCGGGATTCATATCGCTGACTAACGGTGCTCGTCTGCCGTCCATTTAGTTAATGAACATTTGGAGAACTCTCAGATAATTACAGAGAGAAAGCGGATGGGCTGGAATGCAAACCGTCAATAAGATCACATCCACTTACTTCTTCATTTAATGTTAAGTGCATCTAATCGCTCCACTTAATTGTGGGACAATATTTACTCAGCGGAGAGGAACCTGCAAGCTTGGGAAGGAACTGGCTTTTATGTCCAAACTTTGAAAAACCCCTATGAATTTTTTTAAAAAATCTAGGCCAGCCATATTTTGGTGCTTTGTACTGGAAACCCTAATGTCATCTTTCCTTTCTTCCTAATGTGCAAAGTTCTCACTCATTCCAGTGAGGCATATACAGAACTTCCTGGAGGATTGTGCCCCATTGGTTGGCTCTGTGTCTCTCCCATTTTACCACACTGAATGGCAACCAAAATCTGCTGCCTCCTCATAGTCGGGCTGACTCCAATTACATCAGCATCTACATGTTTAAGGAAAATTCAGTTGTACTTTGTGGACTAACTGCAGTTTTTTTAGAGACAGTGAGTTCCTGTACACCATAACCTACTCGAAAGGCAATGTTCCCTCTAAGCTGTGGAGTCCTGTGCGCAAAATAATAATAATATAGGTATAGCACCGTATTATTGGAAGGTTTTATTGTGATTTTAAATGTTTTATTTATTGTATTGTAAATGTATTGTATTAAATGTATTGTATTTTGCACTCGGCTTTGCCGTATGTGAGCCGCCCTGAGCATCTGGGAGGGTGGGATATAAATCAAACTAATAAATAAATAAATAAATAAAATACTACTTTGTGAGCTATGGGCATTAAAGTTGTGAGCGAGTTATTTGGCTCCTGCATAAATAGGTTTGTCTGGGCCGTCCTTCCTGAACTAAAAAAGTGTTGCACGCAACGTTCCTTGTGTCACCTGGAAGTGACATTGGTATGTTGGTGACATCGGGGGGCAATGCTCTGGATTTGGGGCAAAACTCTATGTTTTGATGGTTTAGCTGGAGGCTAAAAAACTGTGAGCTAGCTCACACTGGCTCAGCTTAGAGGGAACACTGCTCCCAGGGTCCCCAACATTATGCCCAAGGGAACCACAGTACCTGCCAACACCTTTTGTGATGCCTGCCAAGTGTTTTTAGAAAGTGGCCATGGCCAGGGTAAGGCTCCTCTCCAGCAGAGCTTCTGATTGGCCACTGGACATCTGATCAGCTGTGCAGGTTAAAATAACATTGCTTCAGCTGCAGCTGCCACCACAGTGTTGGTTTTAGGGTTGCCAGGTCCCTTTCGCCCGCTGGCAGGGGTTCTGGGAGGGGAAAGTTATGTTGCCCCTCCATTCTCCCCGAAACAGTGATGTTGCACGTGACATGCCTGTGTCACCTGGAAGTGACATCCACATGGTGGCAGTGTTGGGGTGACACTCTGGATTCTGGGCAAAACTCTATGGTAAAATCGGCATCAAATCATAGAGTTTTGCCCAGAATCCAGAGCGTCGCCCCCCGATGTCACCAACATACCAATGTCACTTCCAGGTGACACAAGGCACGTTGCGTGCAACATCACTGTTTGGGGGGGATTTCCTCCCGCCAGCCAATTGACCGGCAGTGGGCAAGAGCCCATAAAATCGGGGGATCCCCTGCCCCCACTGCGTAAATGGCAACCGTAGTTGGTTTTATTCTCTCCTCCTTCCCAATGTATTTTTTTAAAATTACTCCTCTTGTCCCCTGTATTTTAGCTTCCCCCCTCTGTGTGTGTGTGTGTCTCCTCCCCATGCAGTGACCATTTTATGGTTGCACCCATCACCTTGTGTCAGAAGGTGCCCATGGACTCAAAAAAGTTGGGGACCCCTGACTTACTTCATCAGAAGCTAGTGGAAGTGTAGCCTCCAAGCTCACACCACACATTTTACTCAGTGAAACGGCAACGTTTTGAAAAGAAGACCAAAAGGAGAGGGTCCACACTGATCCCTGGAGCATTTCAGGAATGCTAGTCCCATGATGACACTTGTGCATTGATTATATATTTGTAGCAGTTACTCCAGCATACTGCCGACAATCCCCTTCTTACATTACAATCCATATTACGGTCACCCTAGGAACGGAAGGCTATGACTTCATTCTAAAGAACTGCCTCTAGCTACTGCTTAAAAAAATTGCTTTACAGCTTGCTGTGGCACAGTGGGAGGGTGAAGTATGCCCTCCCTGCCAGCACAAGGCCCCCTTGCCGGCTCTGGTACAGGTGCCCCAGGTGCCTCGTGCTGACCCGTGCTGCCTTCGAAAGGGCTGGGGGACTGCAGTGAGTAGTCCTACAGCTACCCATTCTAGGCTGTGCTCTCAAGCCCTGTCTCCTTCCGAGACAAGTGGGTGGCAGTGTGGGGGGTCAAGCCGACAAGGCCAGAAGGGCTGGATTCCCCACCCCCAAGTATCTTACACTCCTCATTGGACGAAACCAACGGGCCAATGTCAGCTGCTAAGAGACAGAAGCTTGACTAACCCACTACGAACACTGACCCTTCTGCAGGGGTCGTTTTGTAGAAAAAGAGCTAGGGGAACCCATTAGCATAACTCATTAGCATATGCCTGTGTTAGGTGGCTCCTGTGTTATGAAAAATCATTGCAATTTTCGTCAGTGGAATCTTGATCTTTTTGCTGCGTTGCTGTTATGTATGGGGACTGAAACATTTCAGGACTGTGCTGCCAGAGACAGGGTGAGCTTGGAGCCAAATAACAATAAACCAACAGGATTCTGGCAGTAGCCAATTAAGATGGAAAATTTTGTAAATAGCCTATCGTTGGGAGTGGGTGTGTTGGGGTGTGGCCACTGCATGCAATATAACCGAGCTGAGGCTCTGGTCTACAGTCTTGTTCTTGCTGAAATCACTGAATAAAGCAGGGGTCGTTTTGTAGAAAAAGAGCTAGGGGAACTCATTAGCATATCTCATTAGCATATGCCACACCCCCTGACATCACCGGAAGTGTGTCATAAGGCCACACTCCCTGACATCACCGGAAGTGTGTCATAAGGCCACACACACCACCCCTAATGGTCCCGGCCGCCGCCGCCGGCCTTGCAGCTCCACTGCTGAGCCCCATGAGGAGCCCAGCGGTGGACCTGCAAGGCCGGCGGGAGTGCAAGAAAGCCCCGCGAAGGCCCTCCCTGGCCCCAGGCAGGCAGGGGTGGGGAGAGGCAGGGAGGAAGCAACTTACCCTCCCTCTTCTCCTGCCTCCTCCTGGCTGAATGAGGGTCGGAAGCGGGGCGGCCGGAAGCAGAGGGCGGGGCTTTGTCATGTGCCCCGCCCCCGTACCTCACCCGGGGGAACTGCCATCCCCCGCGATGCCCCCAGAAATGACCTCTGCCCTTCTGTTCATGGTGAGTTCCATAGCAAAATACTGGCACAGATGCCCCATTGGTTGTGGAATTATTCAACTGCCTAGTGTGAGATACGTCGCAGGGTATTTTGTATAATGGGGTTTTTACTATTGATTCATCTGGAGATCTTTTTTGTTCCCTGTATGGATTTATGCTTAAGGACTTAATGCATAGTTGAAATAGGCAAAGATAGCAGTACCCACTCCGAGTGCAAATGGAATTTCACCCTTCAATCAATAGCAGACCAGACATTAGTGACTTTACTCACAAACACAAAACACCATGTCATTTTAATCAGTCATGCCTGGATGTGTCCACAATAGCTCTTGCTGGATAATAGGCAATTTGTCAGCACAGGGGAGGGGTGGTGGTGGTGGTTCCCAGATTATTCTCCTAGACAAACTGCCATATTTCTGCTAAAAATCAAAGTGGAAAATCCTATTAAATCAGAAATTAAGCTAGGCGCTTTCAGGGCCACATCCTGTGCAAAACGTCCACGAGTACGTTAAGATCTTGTTCCTGATGGCGTACAAGGGGAATAAAAGGCTACACATATAAACCATCCGGCTTTTCAATCCTCAGATCTATAGGGGTTCCTATGGAATAATTAACTCATGCTAGCCTGATCTCCTCAGATCTCGGAAACTAAGCAGGGTCAGCCCTGGCTAGTAAATCGAAGGGAGACCTCCAAAGAATACCAGGGCCATGACATGGAGGCAGGCGATGGCAAACCACCTCTGAACATCTCTCACCTGGAAAACCCTACGGGGCTGCCATAAGTCAGCTGTGACTTGATGGCACTTTTCACCACCAGCAAAGAATTGTGGTCTTACATATGGGAGATGAGGGCAAGAACAAGGAGGGGAGGTTTTTATACCCCGCTTTTCTCTAACCTAAGGAGTCTCAAAGCAGCTTACAATCACCTTCCTTCCCCCTCCCCCTAACTGGCACCTTGTGAGGTAGGTGGGACTGAGAGAGCTCTGAGAGAACTGTGACTGGCCCAAGGTCACCCAGCAGGCTTCATGTGGAGGAGAGAGGAATCAAACCCAGCTCTCTATATTATAGCCCACCGCTCTTAACCACTAGACCATACTGGCTCTCACACTGGCACAACCCTCAGCTCTTGCTAATGAATACCTGTGTTTTCAAGTTACATTTCCTATCTCATTTTTCGGGGTCCTGTACACAAACATCCTTTTTGCTGTCTTATCATGAGAGTGCTTTGGGATACGTGGGTACTAAGGTGATGCAGAAATAGTTTATTTTGGGGTGCACCCTCCCCATGCCTTCCTTTTGTGTTAGGCAAATGCCACATTATCAGGTGCTTCCAATAGTCAAGACACCTATGGGTGATATCACACTGTCATCACTGGAAGCAGGAGGTCCTCCAGTTATTTCTGGTTATACATTTTCCATACCGCATCAAAAGAAGAACGCCTTTATCCAATGGTTGAGATAGTAAAAGAAGGGTCATTCTGCAATGACCCTAGCAACAGATTGCCTATGTATTTGATTTCTGCCCTGTCTCTCGATCCAGAAAGATCTCCAAGGCAGCTTCGTGGAATGATGAAATGCATTTAATTTTCAGATGCTTCTACACTCCTCTGATACATATCGACTCTGGTACGGAATTCCACCCCAAGTTCAGTACTCATTAAGTTCAGGTCATTCCTATCCCCTACCATCCGCTCTCACTTCCCTGACAAATGACAAACAGGTAGTCAGTTGCCAGGCTGCGTGCCCTTTATTCCCTTTACCTTAGAACTGCTGGCCTTTTTACTAACCCGAGAGAGAGGAAAGCAAATGTTGAGCAATGGCAATTGATGGTCCATTGTCCAGCTGCATGCTCCCTACTCTCTTCCCTCCAGGGCTGCTGAAGCAGGCCAGTGTGTGTGTGTGTGTGTGGGAGTTCTAGGGACCCTGTTCACTTTGAGGTACGGTTGCCATCCTCTCAGGGTGGTGGGCAAGCTCCTGAACCCAGGCGCTGGACCCCACCAGGCCTCTTCAGTCCAGGAGGAGCAAGGTGAGGGGAGCAATACTGTGCAATATTATGATGTCATTTCCTGTGCAATATTATGATGTCATTTCCAGTTTGTGCCTGGAAAAGACATCATAACACTCTAGGAATCACACATCTCTATTGTGAAAAACCACAGAGAGGAGCAAATTCCTAGAATGCCAGGACATCACTCCCATGTACAAACCAGAAGTGACATCATGACCAAAGGCTCCCACTGGTTGCCAGCATTCAGCTGACACCCCCACTTTGGGGGCTCAGAGAGTCAGGCAACTCATACAATTTACTTTTATATAATGTTAGGGCTGAGTCTAGGAGGCTGAAGTGGGACCCAGAGAGAACCTTTGTCTGGGCCCCCTTGGCAGGAGCTTGGTTTCCCCCTCTCCGGCCATTTCTTTTAACCTAACTGCAGTTAACAAGGCCATCGAGAGGAGAGACACTATGGACAAAATTCTTGCATCCCCAGTCACCCTGGGAGCTTGAAATGCTGGGTAAGGCACTGGTAGGTGTGGCTATATTATTTATTTATTTCTATTTATTTATTTTGATTTATATCCCGCCTTGCCTATAAACTCCACATCCCCTTTATTGATGGGGAGGGGAGGAGAAACGTGAGTGTGACCTTGGCCCACTCACTCTCTGGCTCTACTTAATCTACCTCACATGCTTGTTATGTGGGAAAAATGAATGGGTGCACACACTGAACTGGGCTCCTTGAAAGGACAGTAATAAACAAATACACAAATAAATAAATGTGAAGCATGGATTGAACTAATCAGTATAGATACCCTACAGGGCTATTTTTGGGCAGGAACGCACAGGAACGGAGTTCCAGCTGGCTCCCGAGTTGGCCACGCCCAGCAGGAACCCATTAGCATAATAGGCCACACCCAACAGCAGAAACTCATTAGGATTAGCTACATTAGGGGTGTGTGGCCTAACATGCAAAGGGGTTCCTGCTACAAAAAAAGCCCTGGGTTTTGACAACAAACAAGGTGAACAGAATAAGAAGCAAAAGGTCAGTGTGGCTGGATGGCCACACTTCTGGTAACATGGGGGTGCAGCCTAATAGGCTAACGAGCTGTGCTGTCGGGGGTGTGGCCTATTATGCTAATGAGTTTCTGCTGTTGGGTGTGGCCTATTATGCTAATGAGTTCCTGCTGGGCTTCTTCTACAAAAAAAGCCCTGGATACCCAGACACATAGAACCACTAATGCTAAGAGCAAGTCATGTGATTTGTCTTCATATTATATTTGGACTGGGCCTGCAGGGCATGAAGCCCCCCTTGTTATTGATCCTCATATTTTAAATGCACTACTCTACTTACCACATTTAGCTGTTTGTCATCCGTACCATCATGATTTTGACAACCCCGTGAGCCGGTTTCCAGCACCACTTTGATATAATGTGGTGAGTACATATTTCAAGCATATTCCTTCAACCAGAATGTGCAGGAAAGCACAAACAATCCACGTTATGCCGATCAGATAGGCAGACTCGGATGTTACCGTACGTTACGACTGTTCTGTGTTCTAATGCATTTTAATGACAACACTCCTGTTACGCGGGAAATGTTAAGAGCGGCTAGGGTGCAATATAGTAATAATGCTGTACTGATATGATAGCTATTATACTGCATCGTGCTAGCGATATGACGCATATTGTCAAACTAACAGGCAAGGACATAATGAAGCAGCAAAGATGTATGCACGCGCACAGAATCGGAAGCCCAAGCAACACTCAAGGCTAGCAGCTATTTCAGCCACAAGCTAGGCAGTGTCAACACATCACTGCATAGTACACTTTTTGTTGTTCAGTCGCACAGTCGAGTCTGACTCTTCGCGACCCCATGGACAACATCACGCCAGGCCCTCCTGTCTTCCATCATGCTCCGGAGTAAGCTTAGTTTCATTTCATTTCATTTCATATTTCATTTCATTTCATTTCATTTCAGATTATCCACTATAATATGGATAATTATGTATAAACACACATACACACACACATATATAGACACATCTTTGTATTGTATGCATACATCATAAACAATACCTATAAAAATAAAATCATCTTGGCATCCTAATTTTTTATTTGTGGCGTGGGAAACATTTAGGATTATGAACCAAATAGGGCTAAGCTAAACCATATATATAAAAAAGTACAAATATTTATTAAGGTGTATTTATTAAGAATCTTCACTTTGATGGAGGGACGCACATTCAGACCTACAAAATCGCTGTTACCAGAATAAGTTGTGGTGGTGATATTGCTATACCTATGGCCCATCACTAATACCAGGAGTCCAAGGATAATCATGTATAAATACACACACACAAATATATATATAGACACATCTTTGTGTTGTATGCATACATCATAAACAATACCTATAAAAACAAAATCATCT
Organism: Gekko japonicus; assembly: GCF_001447785.1. NCBI lineage: Eukaryota > Metazoa > Chordata > Lepidosauria > Squamata > Gekkonidae > Gekko > Gekko japonicus. The sequence continues at coordinate 369,367 of NW_015160878.1, forward strand.
TGACATCCTAATTTTTTTATTAGTGGCGTGGGAAACATTTAGGATTGCCAACCTCCAGGTGGGGCCTGCAGATATCCCGCTATTACAAATTATCTACAGACAATAGAGATCAGTTACCCTGGGGGGGAAATAGCTACTTTGGAGGGTGGCCTCTATGGCATTCTACCCTGCTGAGGTCCCTCCCCTCCCTAAGCCCACCCTCACCAGGTCACCCCCCCAAAAAAATTCCAAGTATTTCCCAACCCAGAGCTGGCAACCCTAGAGAGATTCAGTGATAATGTTGCGTAGCTGGTAGGCAGTAATGCATTAAAGGTTCACTGGCCCAGTTATCCATTTAAAGCATTTCTATCCTGCCTTATTTCTTCGGACTGTGGCAAACTGCAGCTCCAGACAACTGATGGAGACCAGGGGAAGCACTGGGGTAGGGTTAAGCCCCCCTACAACTTACCTCTGACCTAAACCTCCTCCTCTCATAGCTGTTTCTAGTTTTACAAAAAGAGAACGCGAGAGATCCTCATCACAGACCTCCCAGGTCACATCTGATTTGGTCTTTCATTGGTAATCCCTACAGGGTGGAGTGCCCTCCTAGAACACTAATGCTACTAATATCCATAACTCATCTCGCTTCCAGCATTTCAGATCCTGCTATGGGAAAATACTCTAGTAAGTGACTGTTGTTATGAGCTAAAAGATTATACCTACCTGGGGTTGGCTAAAATTGGAAGCAATGCTGATGGTCTGTGTAATGTATTGGGTTAGTCAGGCCAGCTAAAGATCCATAACAATAGCCGGCGAGGATCCTAGAAGACACCAATAGGGAAGCAAGGATCCTAGAGTAGACCAATGGACAGATAAGGACTTGTAAACAGCCTGTCGTTGGGAGTGGGTGGGTGTTGGGGGGGGGAATATTACCTTTTGCATGCATATAACCTGCCTTCAGCCAGGGGATTTCAGTCATTCTTTTCTATCCTGTTGAAATCACTAATAAATATGAGCTGATCACTGAATGCGTTTGACGTTTGTACCCAGTATATTTCAGTCTGCAAGGGCGCCCATGATCCTATACTTCACAGGGTGGTCTCTATGGCATCACATCACCCGCTGAGCTCCCTTCCCTTCCTTGGGGAGGGGCTGTGGCTCAGTGGTAGAGCATCTGCTTAGAATACGGAAAATCCCAGGTTCAATCCCTGGTATCTCCAGTTAAAATGATCTGGCAGTGGGTGATGTGAAAGATCTCAGCCCGAGACCCTGGAGAAGCCTCTGCCAGTCTGAGTAGACACTACTGACTTTGATGGACCAAAGGTCTGATTCTGTATAACGCAGCTTCATGTGTTCATGTGTTTCCAGGCTCTGACCCCAAATCTCCAGGTATTTCCCAAACTGGAGTTGATGTCTACTTCCACTGAAGAATGGGGATTGGAATCTGGGTCTCCCAGATCGTAGTCTGACACTCTAATGACTTCACCGTACTGGCTCTCAGAATCTGAAGCAGGATCAACAATAGCACTATCTGCTTTTAGGAGTCTGCTTTCTTCCAATATGGTCTGCTTAACTTGTTGGTGAGATCTCCAGAACACAGCATAAGGAATGGCTTGGAGCCAGGGCCGGCTCACCCACTAGACGAACTCCCTGCTTGGAGCTCTTGCAACAGTGCTATTTATTTAGTCCATGTGCAAATTTACCATCTCACCCAGCCATCGGTAGGCAAAACCCTGTCTTTGCTTGAGTGTCAGGCTCTATAAGAAGAAAGCTGTTGCTCTGAGTTCTACCAGATCACCAAAGCTTTATTTGCAAATAAACAGACATGCTTCTGATGAAGCGGGTTCCAGTCCCCAAAAGTCTGTGCTTTGTAAATCTGTTACCAAGATGCCACAAGACTCGTTTTGTTGTTGTTGTTGCTGTTTTTTTAAAAAAACACTGGAATAATGTATACACTTGCTTTCTGTCTCCCTCATTAAAACAGAACCTGTAAAGACTTCCCTGCTCAGGGAAGTGGGGTGAGCCATACCTCCTTCTGCAAAAATGTGCAAGAGGTGAACACGCAAGAGCAAAGCAGTCTACTAATAAACCCAATTAGCTTCTCTTTGTCTGGCATGACTGACAAGGTATTACCGCTGTAACAGAACGGATCGTTAAAAATAAACCCTCTTTCAGCCGAACACCTTCTGTTGCAGAGTAAACCTTCCAATTTTTTTTAAACCTTCCAATTTTTGATCCCACGCATTGGTCTGCCACTTCTGCAGGTCAGTCCCGTACAAATTAATTTGACAGCACTCACACACATCTTACAGCTACCAAAGTTTTTGAATGTTTAAAACCTTAATGCAGTTCTGTTAGCTGACACTGTGCTTGTTAGATGGCTCTTTGTATGTAATGTTATCGATTTACACTGCGTAATCCACTTTGAGTTGCAGTAAGAAAGGCGGACTATAAATACAGTAAAGAAATAAGTAAAATCAATTCACCATATCAGTACGGTCTTCTGAGGGGCATTAGATCAATCCCCCCCCACATTTATGAACAACACAGAATAAGGGTCATATGCCTCCCAAACTTTTGCTCTGAGCTTTTGAAGACTCAGATTTTCTGCAGGAAGAAAACCCAAATCCAGGGCTATTTTGGGGCAGGAATGCACAGGAACGGAGTGCCGGCTGGCTCCCAAGTTGGCCACGCCCAGCAGGAACTGATTAGCATAATAGGCCACACCCAACAGCAGAAACTCATTAGGATTGGTTACATTAGGGGTGTGTGGCCTAACATGCAAAGGAGTTCCTGCTACAAAAAAAGCCCTGGGTTTTGACAACAAACAAGGTAATCAGAATAAGAAGCAAAAGGTGGGTGTGGCTGGAAGACCACACTTCTGGTAACATGGGGTGTTTGGCCTAATATGCTAATGAGCTGTGCTGTCGGGGGTGTGGCCTAATATGCTAATGAGTTTATACTGTTGGGTGTGGTCTATTATGCTAATGAGTTCCTGCTGGGCTTTTTCTATTAAAAAAGCCCTGCAGAAATGTAAATTTGGCCGTAACTGTCAGAAGTGACAGAGCTCTCTGCCTGTCTACCAGAACAACTGATAGTTTATGCCTGGTCTGAAAGATTCACAGAGTTACACTCTTCTAAGTGCCCTGGCTAAAATGGACATAGAGGTGTGTAACTCTACTCAGGACTGCACTGTAAATATCTTAAAATGAGCATACAAGGGTGCTAAAAACCACATAAATGGGGTAGTGAAAATCAGTCGCAGAGGGTCTAAAAATCTTGAAAAAATAAAAATGAGAGCAACAATTCCTAAGCAGGTCTACAGAGAATCCTACTCAAGTCTATTCAATGGGGCTTACTCCCAGGACAGAATTCTTAGAGTCAGGGGTCGTTTCGTAGAAAAAGAGCTAGGGGAACTCATTAGCATAACTCATTAGCATATGCCACACCCCCTGACATCACCGGAAGTGGGTCACAAGGCCACACCCCCTGACATCACCAGAAGTGTGTCATAAGGCCACACACCCCGCCCCCAACGGTCCCAGCCGCCACCGCCAGCCTTGCAACTCCACTGCCGAGCCCCATGAGGGGCCCGGCGGTGGACCTGCAAGGCCGGCGGGAGTGCAAGGAAGCCCTGCGAAGGCCCTCCCTGACCCCAGGCAGGCAGGGGTGGGAAGAGGCAGGGAGGAAGCAACTTACCCTCCCTCTTCTCCTGCCTCCTCCTGGCTGAATGAGGGCCAGAAGCGGGGAGGCCGGAAGCAGGGGGCGGGGCTTCGTCATGTGCCCCGCCCCCGTGCCTCACCCGGGGGAACTGCGATCCCCCGCGATCCCCCCCGAAATGACCTCTGCTTAGAGTTGTCCTATTCCCCTAAAAGGCTTGATGTCTGGCAAGTGTGGAGAGGGAATTCCAAAGTGTAGGCACCACCACTGAGAAAGCCCTGTCTCTGGTGCAGAGCTAGGGCTGCCAACCTCCAGATGGGGCTTGGAAATCTGCAGAAATTACAGCACCTCCAGATGACAGAGATCATTTCAGTTGGAAAAAATGGCTGTTTTGGAGGATAGCCTCTATGGCATTATACCTCTGCTCCCACTGAGGCCCCTTGCTTCCCCAAATTGAGCCCCTGGCTCCACCCCCAAAATCTCCAGGCATTTTCTAAACCTGAGTTTGCAGACCCTAGCGCAGACCCACCGAACTTCAGAACATGGGCACACACAGAACAGGACCTCCAATGACAACTTCAGTTTGCTGGCAGGTATATGTGGCAGCTGCGGTGCTCAAGTGGCTCAAGTGGTTAAGACGCTGAACTGCAGGCTGTGGAAGGTTAGTAATTCAGCAGTTCGAGACCCGAGTGTGCCGCATGACGGAGTGAGCTCCCGTCTCTAGTTCCAGCTCCTGTCAACCTAGCAGTTCGAAAGCAAGAAATTGCAAGTAGATAAATAGGTACCACATTGGTGGGAAGGTAACAGCGTTCCGTGCGCCTTGGTGTTTAGTCATGCCAGCCACATGACCACGGGAACGTCTTCGGACAGCGCTGGCTCTTCGACTTGGAAGCGGAGATGAGCACCGCAACCCTAGAGTCAGACTCGACTGGCTTTCGAGCAAGGGAACCTTTACCTTTTTATATGTGGCAGAAGGCATAGTCAATTGTTGCTCCCAGGCCCTGTAGGGCCTCAGCAAATTTGGCTCCTGAATTCCATTCTCAAATAAGAGGAAATCACTTGGGTGAATGAGAGGGATGATCACCTCTTCCCTTGCCTGTTGATTTCCCCTTACAAACACCACTTATAGGCCATATTGCAATTAAGCTGGAGGGAAAGTATAACTCCTCAACAATACAAGCTAAAGACTTAATTAATACAGGGGAAAAAGCTGAGAACTAGCATGTTGTTGCAACTGTTATGCTATTAAAATGCTATAACTGTATCTCTCCTTATATATAATTGAATAGTGGGTGCCAAAGTTCTAATTCTAAAATGCACTCCCTTAGTGTATGGCTGATGGCACTGCTCCTCAGCATATATCGCCACCAATCAGAAGGCAAAGCCCGGGTCCCACCCACACCACAACTGCTGCGACAACCTGGTCTTTTGCATATGGAAGCTGATTGGACTTCAGTCCATTCCACACCTCAAAC
>NW_015160878.1:375451-379586 GCF_001447785.1 Gekko japonicus
CAGTAGGAGCAGAAGTAGATAAACCAGGTGCAGCTGTTTTGATGTTTTTATTTATTAATCTGTTATATTTTATTCCAAGATTCTTGGGTGAAGAGGAGTATATGTTTTATTCTCACAACAAGCTTGGAAGGTAGACTAGATAAGAGTGATCCAAGGTCACACAGCAAAGTTTATGACAGAGTGAGTATTCGAACCCAGCTCTCCCTATCTGACATTCTAAGCTCTATACCATGGTTGCTTCTTGGCTGTTGGCTGCTGAGTCTTCCACATATGCCTGGGAGTTACCAGATCTCCCTCGGCTGCTCTGGCCGATGCTGAAGAGGCGTGCACTTCCAGGATTGCCAGTGGCATGCCTGTGACCACAATGCATGTCGTGTTTGGATCTAATACACACATGAAACTGCCTTATACTGAATCAGACAATCATTCCATCAAGGTGAGTATTGTCAACTCAGACTGGCAGTGGCTCCCCAGGGTCTCAGGTTGAGAGGCCTTTTGCATCACCTACTCTCTGATCCTTTTAACTGGAGATGCTGTGGATTGAACCTAGGACTTGCAGCAGGCAAAGCAGAGGCACTTCCACTGAGCCACAGTCCCTCCCCAAGAATGTATGTTGCATTTATAGAGGTAGATTTAGTTTTTTGTCTGGACTAGGGTTTCTGCAGGTCACTCTCTTCATTAGATGGGAGGAAGGTTTCTTCTCCATACTTACTCAAGAACTAAAAGTAAAGATAGAGAAGAATCTTTGCACACTGACTCTCACATCTGAGACATATGAGAATCACCTTTTAAAGATGCTGAAATCAGAGCATCGGGATTGATGGAGGAAGTCATTAACGTACCTTCTGCTTGGTGTTTTGCTTCAGGCCAATATGGGACTGGCTTCTGGACTGTGAAACAAGTGAGAAAATGACACAGTCCATGATTTTGTTAAGGAAGAAAATAAGCTTTTTAAAAAGTTGCAATGATTTTTATTTTATTTTTTTTAAAAGGAGGAAACTTCGTTTTGGCAGTGTTAATTCCTTCTGTGTCATGGCAAGAAGTGTCTTATATGAAAGTAGTATATACTATGAAAGGTGGAAAGTGGTGCCAGATGCAAAATAGTTAATTCTAGGGATGGGCATGAACCGGCTGACAAAATAAAGTCTGTGACAAATTTTGGCTGGTTTGTGTTTGGCGAAGCAATGTTTGCAAACTGAAGAATTGCCACGAACTTTCACAAATTCTGATGCATTCGTGGTGGTTTGTGAAGAGGAGAAAGCACAGGTTTAAACCCCTCCTTTCTGCTCCCCATGAAAAGCTGCAGGGAGCAGTAAGCAGGGGTGTAAACTTTAAATGGCTCATAAGCTTTTTAAAATAAGCTTTTTAAAAAGTTGCTATGATTTTTTTAAAAAGTAGGAAACTCCATTTTGGCAGTGTTAATTCCTTCTGGGTCATGGCAAGAAGTGTCTTATATGGAAGTAGTATATACTATGAAAGGTGGAAAGTGGTGCCAGATGCAAAATAGTTAATTCTAGGGATGGGCACAGGTTTAAACCCCTCCTTTCTGCTCCCCATGAAAAGCTGCAGGGAGCAGTAAGCAGGGGTTTAAACTTTAAATGGCTCAAAAAACAATATGAATGGTTCAGTTTGCAAACCAGTGCAGTTCATGTCCGTCCCTAGTTAATTCTTAGCTATGGTATTGCACTGCCTAAAGCATTTTGCAGGGATGGTTTCTTATAGGATGCCCAGGCCTACAATAAAGGAAGACGGCATGAACTTTGTGAAACTGGTTCATATCATGCATAGCAGTAACAATTCTGGCCGCCAAGATGTTTAGGTATCTAGCACCGTCCACTAACATGCACAATAAAGTTTCCAGGCATATGGGTTGGATCCAACCATCTTTTCCAGTGGTGGAAAAGGGAGGATGGGGTTCCCTTTGACCACCAAAAAGGGTATCCTTGGGATCATGGGACTTGCATGGACAATAGCATTCCAAGCTGTTTTTAAAAAGCCTCCCCATGATGGCCAATATTATGCAAATTGCTCCTTAAATTTGTTATCAGCTTTGTATCCCTCCCTTTCTCTAAAAAAAATCAAGGCGGTATTTCCCCCACATCCGACAACCGTATGAAACAGGTTAGGCTGAGAGATATCTGATGGTTCAAGATCCCCTAGTGAAATCTGTGCTTCCCTCCCCTGACCCAAGTTTCCATTGCATGACACTGTTCAGAATTTTCCGGTGATTCCTAGAGGTACTCTTTGTCACTTTCATTTTTTTTTAAACCAGAAGTTACGTAGCATAGCATGCAACACTGAGGCCCCCCATAACCTCCCACAGGCCCCCCCCACTGGTTGCCGGGTACTGTCTGGCACTGCCTAGCACTGCCTGGCAGCCCGACCCCCTCCAAAATCTTTCTCTAGTATTGTGGTTCAAGAGCAAAGTAAAAACCAAAATAGGATGTATAGCTCCTTAGGAGGATGTGCCAGTGTCCACTCCTACTGACTTGGCTACAACCAATGAGAGATGGCTTTGAGACTCTGGGCAGAGTTTGGATGCCAGCTATGGGCCTGACCACATAGACAGAAATGCTAGAGTAACACACACCCTTAGTATCCAGCCTGGTTTGAAGAAGCCATGAGCCTCGGCCTGATCTGTCTACTTGGTAAGGCTGGTTCTGCCCCTAAAAGCAAAAAGAAACTGGAGGCACCTATGATTGTTGCTGCATGCTGGCAACATAAGGCACTGCTGTGTTCTACTGAGATGACACCTAGGCCACACCCACTGGGCTACCCAACAGGCACAGCTGCCACCCAGTGGGTGTGGCCTAGGTGTCATCTCAGTAGAACACAGCAGTGCCGAAGAATTTGCAGGATCCAAGAGATCATGCAACCTTTCTACCATAAAAGGTAGATATTTTTCAATCATTTAGTTGACTGTCATCATTTCACCAGTGTGGGGACTGCTACTGAGGCTTTGCTTCAAGCACTGGAATGTCTAATATTTCATTCTTTTGTCAGAAAGCTCAGAGAACTTTACAAAGTGGTTTCCCATACAAAATGATGATGATGATGATGATGATGATGATGATGATGATAAAGATGATAAAGATGATAAAGATGATAAAGATGATAAAGATAAATCAGACCCATCCCTTCTTAGGTTTGGCTATGCCAGAGCATCAATTGTTCTTTGATCGCTGGCAGGGTTGCTGTGACAATTCAGGGTTGGGAAGTTTGGGGGCAGAGACTGGAGAGGGCGGAGTTTGGATAGGGGAGGAAATTCAGGAGGGATGTGATGTCATAAGTCTACTCTCCAAAGCAGCCATTTTCTCCAGGGGAACAGATGTCTGTCGTCTGGAAATCAGTTGAAATTCTGGGAGATCTCCAGGCCCCACCTGAAGGTTGGCAACACTGCCTGAGATCCTGTAGTGCCCTCTGGGGGCAGGGGATCTTCATATCTGGAGTCTATTGCATCTTGAAATCACGAGCCCAATCACGGTTTACTTATGCCGGCTGCTTTATTTACCAAGCCAGGCTCCTGAAGAGGTGGCTCACTTCACCCACCTCAGGGTTACACTGGATCACATAGGAGGAGAGCCACAAGGCTGCAACCTGTCTCCTATTTGTCCCTTCTTCTCCTGCCAGCTCCCATTTAGGGTTGTCAAGTGCCCTGCCTCAAAACATGTGGGCCCAGAGAGCCATTGTTCTTCCAACTAGGCTTGCTCATAGGATTGCCAGGCCTTTCCTGGCCATCGATGGTGAGTGTGTGTGTGGTGTAGGGTTGCCAGATCCAGGTTGGGAAACTCCTACAGATCTGGGGGAGGACAGGGACCTCAGTGGGGTACAATGACATAGAGTCCACTAGGCTTCCCAAGTCCCCCCGGGGGGCGGGGAAACCCCTGCCCCAGAGGCCCGTTCCCCGGCGCCGCCAGATTGGGCCCCGGGGGGAACTCCTCCCCGACATGCGCATCACCTGGAAGCAGGGGTCGTTTCGTAGAAAAAGAGCTAGGGGAACTCATTAGCATAACTCATTAGCATATACCACACACCCTGACATCACCGGAAGTGTGTCATAAGGCCACACACCCTGCCCCCAACGGTCCTGGCCGCCACCGGCGGCCTTGCAGCTCCCGGCGGTGGACCTGCAAGG
>NW_015160878.1:379616-404945 GCF_001447785.1 Gekko japonicus
TGTGACCACGCCAGACATGCTGGGGGCGGGGCCACGGCCATCAGAGGGAAAACTCTATGGTTTTCCCTTGTATGGCCGTGGGCCCGCCCCCAGCCTGCCTGGTGTCGTCACGTCACTTCCGGGTGACGTGCATGCGGCGCGCGCACCAGACGCCGGCCGGGAGCCCCCCGCTCCCGGCGAAGATCGACTTGGCAACCCTAGAGTCCACCCTCCAAGGCAGCCATTTTCTCCAGGGGAACTGATCTCTGTAGTCTGGAGATGAGCTGTAATTCCGGGGGATCCCCAGGTCCCCCCTGGAGGCTGGCATCCCTATTTGCTCATTGCCTTCACATCCTTTGAGTGTCCCTGGGCCAAGCTGCCAAGGCTGCCCGGTTGCTGAGACTATCCTGACTGCACCTGTCTGGTCCCACCCTGCTGCACCCGGGTGAGTCTTGCAGCTGGGCCCAAGTTTTCCTCCTGCCCTGCCAGGCAGTTTGTTTGTGGGTAGTCTGCCACACGTTGCTGAAAACATTATGGCAGGGTCATCCCCCTAAAGCAGCTTCTTCTCTTGCATTCATGCAGACAGTGCATACAACCTTCAAACACGCTCCCCCCACCCCGATCAGGATCACTTTCTCAGCATCTGGGCTATTTCTTATTCTCAGTCTGCTCAGCCTCCTTCTCCTGTCTCCCTGTGCAATAATTTATAATGTGCAAACACATCAGCCCAGGGTTTGTTTAGAGACGCTTGACACTCTGCTGAGTTTTAAGAAAGGAACGCATTAAACCGGGATGCATCTTTAAAGTTGCTGCTAAGTGTTTACAGCTGAAGAAACCGACATCGGGCCAATAAATAAATAAGGAGTTTGCTCCGTGTGTGATTTCTTTGTTTATTAAAGGACTGAGCTGGCTGGCTGGGGGAAGAGAAGTATCTCTGCAAACGGAGAGCTATAGAGTTTTAGCTCACACCATTTATGGACCTTGGGGGCAGATTACAGCTTTGAAATAAAAAATTAACAAAACTTTCTGGCAGGCTTTGAATTTTTGTGAGTCACGGCTCACTTCTTCAGATATCTGAAGATACTTCTTCAGATCCTTCTTCAGATATGTGAAGAAAGAATCAGTGATTCATGAAAGCTCATTCCCTGCCACAAATTTTGTTAGTATTTCAGGTGCTACTGGACTAGGCTTACCAAGTGCCGGCGGGGGATCTGCGTGTCTTGGCAGGATCCCTGCCGCGGGGACGGCGACACGCGTTGCACCGCCGTCGCCAGGATGTGACGCTACGTGTCGCTCTGGCATCGGGGCTGTTTGGAGTCCTGTTGCCAGAGCGACGCATAGCGTCACATCCTGGCAACAGCGGGTGCAACGCGTGTCGCCGTCCCCGCAGCAGGGATCCTGCCAAGACACGCAGATCCCCTGCCAGCACTTGGTAAGCCTATACTGGACTCTCACTCTTTTCTACTGCTACAGACAGACTAACATGGCTACTCTTCTTGATGAGTAGGGCTGCCAAGTGGGGGCGGGTGGCAGGTAAACCCCCGCTTTGGAGGCCCGATTTCCGCCGCTGCGGAATCGGGCCCCGGGGGGGAACTCCACCCCCCGAAGCGCAGCGTGGTTGCGTCACCCTCCAAAGATCGGGGCCACGCCCCCAACGTGAGCGACGTAGCGCGTCACTTCCTGTGATGTGCTGGCGGCGCGAGCACGCACGCATTGCCGGCGAGGCTTCCCCGCCGCCAAGGTAAGTAGACTTGGCAACCCTACTGATGAGTCAAAGTGTAAGCTAAACATGAGCCGCATGTAAACTGTGATAAAGAAGGACAACAGGGTTGTGCTTACCTGTAAGCGTTGTTCATCGGGTGGTGACCTATGCGGTCCCACATGGGTACTGTGCATGGCTAGGCCTACTGTGGAGGGGTTTTATGAAGCTTAGAAACATCCGAGGGGGGGGGTTAAGGGCCCTTACCTCCCTTCCCGACTGCCCCCACCAGAGTGAGATAGAGTGTTTGGAGCTAATTAAGAGCTCACAGCATGGCAGGAGGGAGGGATGTGTGCCTGTTCAGGTGACCTTGATTAAAAGCGTTGCAAGTAAGCACAACCCTATTTTCATTGTTGTGATAACTTAGGGTTGCCAAGTTGATCTTTGCCGGGAGCGGGGGGCTCCCAGCTGGCATCTGGTGTGCGCACGCGCCGCGCGCACGTCACCCGGAAGTGACGGGAGGACGCCGGGCACGCTGGGGGCGGGGCCACGGCCATACAAGGGAAAACCATAGAGTTTTCCCTTGTATGGTCGTGGCCCTGCCCCCAGCGTGCCCTGCGTCCTCCCGTCACTTCCGGGTGACACGCACGTCAGGGAGGAGTTCCCCCCGGGGCCCGATCCGGCGCCGGCGGGGAACGGGCCTCTGGGGCAGGGGTTTCCCCACCCCCCGGGGGGACTTGGGATCCCTATGATAACTATGCAGTCCCACATAGGAGACTAGTAACCTGACTTATCTACCTGAGGAAGGTGGGTGTGAGCTCTCCGTTGAAGAGAGACTGTAGGATTGCTCTTCCCACTTCTGCTTCTCTTGCGGCATCTGTGTCCATAGTGGGGTTGCCAGCTCAGGGCTGGGAAATAACTGGAGATTTTTGAGGAAGTGGAGTCTGGGGAGAGGAGGGTTTGAGGAGGGGAGAGACCTCAGCTGGCTATAATGCCATAGAGTCCACCCTTCAAAGCAGCCATTTTCTCCAGGAGGAGTGATCTTGATCGTCTGGAGATCAATTGTAATAGTGGGGGATCTCCAGGGGCCACCTGGAGGATGGCAACCCTATTCCAGTGAGTAAAGCTTTGTGAAGGTGAATGAGGATGATGACCATGTTGCAGCCTTGCAGATGGGGGCTGCGGTCACACACACTAAATAATCCACTTTCAGTGCACTTTCCAACTGGTTTTTGCCGGTTCACACAGTAAACATCCTGCTGGAAACTGCACGGAAAGTGGATGGACAGTGGATTGTTTCATGTGTGACCGCAGCCAGAGCCAACGAAGAGACCACAGCAAAAAGCAGCAGAGATGGACTGATCCCGAGTGGAGTGAGCATGGAGCTCCAGGAGACCGTCCTGTTAATCCCTCCCCCTTCCCAATGTCGCCTTTCTTTCTCAAGCTCACTGAAGATGGTGGGGAAAGTTTGCAATGACGCTTACGGTGGATCTTAAATGCAGCCATGATCATTAGCAGCAGGGAGCAAAGCTACCGGGAACCATGGGATATGTAGTTCTCAGAGTTCTCAGATACTGCAGTTTATGCAACATGGTCCTTGGCAGCTGGTGCTCACTGCTTTGAGATTTCAGCAGGCGCTGCCCACTCATACACCCTTTCTAGCACTTATGGCTATGCATTTTTTAAAAAGGAAAGCTGAAGAAACCGTAGGCCATCAATCCAACACTCTGTACCCATCATTATGGTACTGCGCAGTCCCACATGTGCACACCTATTGCGGAGAGCTTTTTTGAAGCTCAAAAATGCCCGAGGGTACCTTAACCCCCCCCATTCAGTTCCCCATCTTTTGCAGCATGATATAGAGGGAGCAGAGGGCCCTTCCCTCGATACTCTCTCTGCCTCTGCTGTGAGAGGTTCATTCTCAGAAGCTCCATCTTTAACCAGCAAAACTGCCAATGCTTCCACCTCATTCCTGCCTCCTCAGAGCCTGGTGTCACAAATACGGCACGAAAAGTGCTCTGCAAAAAATGTGGGCCTGTGGGTCGAAAATTCCCCACACAGACAACCACAAGAACTCTCTCCTGTGCCGTGGTGAGGAGCACGTTTCATGCTGCTCCATTCGTCATCAGTTTACCCCCAAGGCAAGACATGATAGAGCTTCCCAGCTAAAAGCGGTGCTCTGGGGAAATGCTTCTTTTGACACTGCACAGGAAAAAGAGCCAAGAACGATGCCCTCTTCCAATTCTGATAGGGAGATCCAATCCTCATCCATTTCAGTGGTTCTGAGACCGAACCCGACTACCTCGAGTCCAATATTTCACAGCACAGAATTAATGGCCATCTTCTCTTCCTAGTTATTGGAGGCAGGGGTCATTTGGGGGGGGACGCGGGGGGACGCCATCCCCCCAAGTGAGGTGCGGGAGGGCGGGGCCTGGAGCTCCCTGGTGTTGCCCGCTGGAGGTCGCCGCCGGCTGTGGGGAGGACACACTTCCAGTGATGTCAGGGGGTGTGGCATATGCTAATGAGTTATGCTAATGAGTCCCCCTAGCTCTTTTTCTACGAAATGACCCCTGAGAGGGATTATATATGTTCATTCCCAGGTGTCATTTCTGGGAGGGGGTCCCCCTAAACAGAAAGCCTGCGATTAATCAGTTACTTCTTTTTATATAGTAGGAAAGAACAAGAGTCCAGTAGCACTAACAAAAACTGTGGCAGAGTATAACCTTTTATGAGTCACTGCTCACTTCTTCAGAACCCCCTGACATCACCGGAAGTGTGTCAGAAGGCCCGGCTACTTACCCTCCTGCTTCATCCTCATTCCCAAACGGAATGAGGATCGAAGCAGAGGGCGGGGTAAAGAAGGGGGCGGGGCTTCACCACGTGACCGCCCCGCCCCCTAGAGGTTCTCTTCCGGAGCTCCGTACCTGAGAGCTCCCCCCCGACTAGAGCCCTGCAAACATCTATGCTGAGGTGTGCATATTGCCTTCTTTCTTACACTGATCCTGCCAGAGTGGGGGGAAATGGATATCACCCTTCTTTCTCTGTAAGACCATGAATCACTAGCAGATTGTGAGGTCTGCCAATGCTTGGGGTGGGGTGGGGGAGAAAAAATAGCAATATATGCTAGAGAGAAGATAATGTGTCTTCTGAATTGTGTGGGACCCCAGAAATACAATCCAATGTTAAGAGCTGCCACCACCCTCCATTAATCTTGTCCTTGCCCACCACTCCTCTCCCTCTGGTCTACTCTCAGCCCCTCTTTCATGAACTGGAAAACATCTGGCAGAGTTAACAAGATAAGGATCAGTAAATAGTAATGAATTTTTGTGGCATGGCTGGGAAAAGACTGGAGCTGAACTAATGAGTTGTCATTTTAATTATTTAAAACATTAAAACTTTCAGCAACGGGAGGGTAGGCGAGACAGAAGCGCTATATTCACAGGGACTTCCTGGCTCAGCAGCTGAGGACAAACAGTGGGCAATGTGCAGTGTGCCATAAGCTTTGCTGATTTAGCACTCACAATGGGAAATTTCACAAAGGGCAGGCGGGAGGTGAGAGGAAACGGTGAGACATAAACGTTATCCTGGTGTGTCAAGTGAAGAGATGACCTTTTTTCTGTGTGTAATTTGATCGCTTCTTAATAAGCAGCCCTGTTGAAGGAGCCCTCTCTAATTTTTGTTCAGTGGAAAGCAACTGTGATGGCTACTGAGCTAGAACACACCTTCTCCCCTCCATGCTCAGGGCAAACTGGAAAAGCAGTTGAGGGAGTAAGCCTAAGTAGGTCTACTCAGAAGTAAGTCCCCTGTTGCTTACTGCCTTGCGGACCCTATGTGGGTCAAAAGGGAGCATACAAATGTTTAAAATAAAATAAAATGGGTCTTACTCCCAGGAAGCGTCTTTGGATAGTTTGCACCCTTTGGACTGCAGCGAGCTAGTGAATAGGGTTGACAAGTCAAAAAAACTCACCAGGCTCCGGGAGCTGTCTTCGGGTGTGTGCGCGTGTGTAGCGCACGCGCGCCGCCAGCGCGTCACCAAAAGTGACGCGCGACATCGACCATGTTGGGGGCGTGGCCCGGATCATCGGAGGGAAAACCATAGAGTTTTCCCTCCGACGATCCAGGCCACGCCCCCAACGTGATCGACATAAGAACATAAGAACATAAGAGATGCCAATGTTGGATCAGGCCAAAGGCCCATCCAGTCCAACACTCTGTATCCCACACCGTGGCGGCGGAAATCGGGCCTCCAAAGCGGGGGTTTACCCACCACCCACCCCCACATGGCAGCCCTACTAATGAATCTGAAACCAGTCTGACTTTTGCAGCTAAAACTGGGAAAAGAGCTTTTGGAAACTCTGAGCAGATGCTGTTTGCTTTTGAGGAAAACTGTTTAAATGCTTTAGTCTGGACGCTTCCAACTTCTCCATTGCCCATGTTTGTAAACAAACAGATATCGCAAAAGCAACATAAATCTCACATGTTTTATGCCCCTTGGCAATGATAGAGAAGCCAGTGTCTGTAATCATGATTTTAATTCCCTTAAATGAATAGCAGGGAGGGAAGGTGGCACAGTATGGCCTGATCTCGTCAGATCTCTGAAGCTAAGCACTGTCAGTCTTTGGAAGGGAGGCCAGCAAGGAAGACTCTGCAGAGGAAGGCAATGGCAAACCACCTCTGGTTCTCACTTGCCTTGACAGCCCCTTGCTGATGTTGCCATAAGACAGTTGTGACTTGACGGCACTTACATAGGTAAATGAATAGTCCTAACTAGTCCCATCTTGTCAGAGCTTGGAAGCTAAACAGGGTCAGTAGCCCGGGATAGTGCCTGGATGGGAGACCACCAGTGAAGTCCAGGGTTGCTACACAGAAGCAGGCAATGGCAAACCACCTCTCTTCATCTCTTACCTTGAAAACCTCATGGTCCTGGGGTCACCATGAGTCAGCTGTGATTTGATGGTGCACAATTATTAAATGTAGTGATTTCTCACTAGCACCAAAAACCAGCTCACAATACCAAAAGGGTAAGACCTGTGTGCAGTGACCGACGATCTAGAGATCAATTATAACAATGGGAGATCTCCAGGGCCCACCATGAGGCTGGCAACTGTAATTCTGCCTCAAAATCTTTTTCAGTGGTCACTTACACACAGATTGTTTGCTCCGTGATGGCTGATGTTGTGAAATATCCACCCCCCACTTCCTTACAGCATCATGGTGCTTTCGTGCACCTCCTGGATTTTCCCCAGTGTTTTGGAAAAGATCACAGCAAAGGTGGGATGGCTACCATGTTGGCAGGACAGTCAGGATAGTCCCAGTCCCACCCATATGGGTGCCATTTTCCCTGCCCCAGAGCATAAGGCAACCATTCCCCACCACCACCACCATAAGGGGTGGCATGGAGGGGAAAAATGGCCTTCAGGGGGACTGGTGCAAAAACAATGGAGGGAAACCATCACTGGATAGAATAGACCAATCCTTCAGTAGAGGCAAAATATTTCACTACAATGAGTTCCGGTTTATAATATAGGCTGCCATATTCTGAACTGACTTATTATAACATTTACACCTTGCCTTTCCTTGTGGTTCAAGGTGGCAAAGAAGAAGAATCTGCTACGTGACCTCCAAATTATGTACAGCAAACTGAGTGAAAGCAGGTGGCCTAAGGCAAAATTTGAATCCAGGATCCCTTGTCTCACAGTTCATTTGCTGTCCCAGTGTGGTAGCTCAGTATGTTAAAGATCCTCTCCCCCAATGATGAAGCATTCCCTGGAGCTGACATTTCCAAAAGGTCCTAAGGTTTCTGACGGACGGCAGCGTAGGTTTTATCAATGAGAAATAATGATTGTTGGTTACCCTGGAGTACACGGGGCATTCATCACCTTATGAAAGCCTGCAGGTCCTTCAGAAATTAACATCCCAGAGTGCACCGTCCTAATGGGTATTGATGGCCCTTTAATTAGTTTCCCAATAAAGTCCATATGCTCTTGTCACCCCCAGGTCAGCAGGGAAAATATCAAGAGGGAAGCAAACAGGAAGGAGATAAGAATCCAAACCCTACTGGGGATCCAGCAGGGAACCAGAGGCTAATCTGCTTGAGCCAACATAGACAATTCAATCAGATGAACATAAGAACATAAGAGATGCCAATGTTGGATCAGGCCAAAGGCCCATCTAGTCCAAACTTTGTTCATGAAGCCCCAGGGTTGACTTTTTGCACTCAACAGAACCTAATGTGCCACACCTCAATACAGTCCTTCCATTTCAGATCTATCATGTTTTCTAAGTATGCAAACTTTTGCAGATTTGCGGGCTCTCGGGAATGTGGCTGTGGACAAATAGGACAAATTCACTAGCTAGGGCCTGTAGCAAGGAGTCCTCCCAGACTTTTCTTCCCTGCTTCCTCCTATGCCAGGTCTGTCTTTGTAGGATGAATGCTCCTCCTGTTTTTACAAAAGAATGTTAGATACCCAGTCTAAATGTGTGCCAAAGTGGCATCAGTTAACAGTGCAGTCTTCTGCAGAGTTTTGTTCTTCTAAGTCAATTGAAATCAATGGGCTTAGAAGAGTGGTAACTCTGTTTAGGACTGCACCGTAAACCACCATAAATAGTTTAACGTTTTCTAATCATCTGGGCTTTTAGTTTTAATGTAGCTCTTTCTTATAATCTGTTGCCTTTTAATTTTTCAATCCGAGCCTGTTAATTTTATTGTGCCTCTGATTACTGACTTGTTAAAAACTTTGTTCAGAAGCTCTCATGAGGGTGTTTTCTTTTTTTGCCAGTGAAGCAAGATAGCAACTTTTTATTACAGTATTAAAGAAATACATCACTGGGAAAAAATGCTTTCTTTAGGGGATAAGGAATAGGAATGGGCATGAACTAGCTGCTGAACTAAAAGTTAGTCACAAATTCCAGCTGATTCGTGGTTTGCAAAGTGATGTTCGCAACCTGAAGAACCACCACGAACTTCCATGAATTTTGATGCAGTTCATGGTGGTTCTGCTCTTTCTGCTCTTCACAAAAAACAGCTGAGTGGTACGGAGTTCCCCACTGCTCAGCTGTTTGGTTTAAGTGGCTCACAGCCATTTAAACCACTGCTTTCTGCTCCCTGCAAAAAGCCGCAGGGAGTAGAAAACAGGGGTTTCCAAAAAGCTGAGTGGTGAGGACCGCCACTCAGCTGTTTGGAAACCCTCCACTTTCTGCTCCCCAGGAAGGGACCGGCAATCTTTTTGCATAAAGTCTGTGACATGGAAGATACTTTTTCCAGGGTCGGTTCTTGGTTTCCAAAATACAAAAGAGCAATGGAAAGGGGCGGCCATTACAGAGGGCTGGCCCATGACTCAATATTAGAGGCTTCGTGAGTCAGGACCCACTTTTGAGTCCTTACCCACAGGTTGGGAAACACTGTTCTAGAGCATCGGTTTCGAACAGTGTTCCTTGGGAGCTTACAGGGGATTCCGCCAAAGAGAAGATCACATTTCAGGAAAAAGACTCCCTGAACGACAGGCTCCCACTACTCAAACTTCCTTTGCAAGGTAAAGATGTTGGGCGGACAATGAAAGCCACTAGATGTAGCCAGCGTGTCTCTCATGAGCTGCATGTGCAACCCTGAGTCCAGTGGAGCAGTTAAAGAGTTAAGAGTATTCCCAGGGCTTTTTTTTGTAGAAAAAGCCCAGCAGGAACTCATTAGCATAATAGGCCATACCCAACAGCAGGAACTCATTAGCATATTAGGCCACACCCTGACAGCACAGCTCATTTGCATACTAGGCCACTACCTTCGGAGGTTAGAGCCAAGGGTTATGTTGCCTTGCTTGGCGAAAGAATCACAGAAGGGGAATAAAAATACATGAAGGAAAGACAGAAGGGAGAGAGGGAGGGAGAGAAGAGGCGATAAAAGAAAGACAGCCTGAAGGGGGAACAAAACCACAAGCCAGTGTGCTTACCAGTCCTCTTGATCCTCCACTGGCTGTTGCTGCTATTGTAACTGTGAAAAGCCCTTTCATTTGTCAATGAAAGCCAATAAAAAAGCCCTTCCTTACAACAGCCCACCCACTTTCTGAAAAGCTCAGCAGGGGGCAGATGAAGTACTGGAGGGTGCCATACATTGAGGAACCCTGGGTTAAAATATATCAAGCCGGCTATGACTGCAATCCTCTGTATATCATATTAACACATGGCACTGCCTTGATGGAATCAGGGCATTTAGTTCATCCAGCTTAGTGTTAGCTTCTTTGACTGGAAGTGACTTTCAGACAAAGAAGCATTTTTCCCCAGCAACTGCTATCTGACAGCTTTGGACTAGAGATGCCAAGGAGCTTTCCCGTGCAAAGCTGGTGCTCTGTCATCGAGCCTCAACCATTTCCATTGATCTCAATAGGATTTACACCCAAGCACAGAATGTAACAGTACTGATGCTACGGGAATACATGGTAATAACTGCTAGGGGAAAATATTACTGGAATATCATATATTTTCCAAACATTAACCCATTCAGAGAAGATTCCATTTGATAGAGGAGCATTTTGAGCTTTCTACTAGGCACTTTTCTGCATCTGTTCTGATGCATTTTGTGTAGTGGTTAGAGTTTCGGACTAGGACTTGGGAAGACTGGGGCTGATTTCGCACTAGAGCTGCCTCGATGTTGTGCCGCCGTTTGCCCCGATACTATTGGTCAATTTCACACCCGAAGCTGCGGGGCTGCTTTTTGACTCGCGGCTTCGCCCGATTTTCCCCGCAGTTTCGTGATCCTGTTTTTTGAGGATCACGAAACTGCGGAGGAAATCGGGCAAAGCCGTGGGTCAAATGCAGCCCCACGAGTTCGGGTGTGAAATTGACCAATAGTACCGGGGGCAGCGAGGCAGCTCTAGTGCGAAGTTTCGTGATCCTGTTTTTTGAGTATGAGTTATTTGTTCAGCTTAAATATGAGTTATTTGTATGCTACAAAATAATTTGTATGCTACAAATAACTTATCATTTTTACTTATTTATTATTTCTATTCTGCCTTATCTTTTCAGACTCTAGGATACCCAGTGATTGAAGATATTTTAGCTCATCTGAACAATATAATTGGACTGCCTCCTCCCGTATTGTCCAGCCTATCAGTTAAGATCTGCCTCACAAGCCCTGCTGTCTGTGCCCCCATTTCAGAGGTGAGGTGGATGGCAACCAAAGACAGGTCTTTTTCAGTAATGGCACCTCACTTGTGGAATGTCATTCCCCTTGAAGCTCACCTGGCACCTACATTGCTTTCATTTAGGCACCAAGCAAAAACCTTTCTGTTCACCCAGGCTTTTAATTAAGGGGATGATTTTCTAACATGACTTTAGCCTGAAAACTATTGTTTTATGTTGCCTGTGGTCTGTTTTTATGATCTATGTTTTTATGCTGGGCCCGGATTTTATAATGCTGGAATATAATATATTTTAGTCTTTTGTTGTTATTATTTTTATTCCGTAAACTGCTTTCCTGGAGAGAGGCAGCATAAAAATGTTCTAAATCTACATGTCTTACGAAAACCTCAGCACCTTCTTCAGGTTTTGACAGAAGTGTAAGATTACTTACATATTAATAAAAGCTACCACACCATGTTAGAAAAAAAGGCCATCTCTGAAACCTGCCATTCTGTATTACTGAAACACAACAGGATCAAAGGAGCCTCAACAACACAAAACATATTCACTCAGATTTAATTTGATGCCCTATTGACACCAAACTCAATTAATCATCTAAAGCATGAGTTGACTGCTAAAAGCTTTTGCCACCAACTACTTGCAGGCCCAACTCGATGAGATCTGGGAAGGGATCTGATTAGAATTTTTTAACAAATAAATTGCACGGGGGTGCCAATTTGGACCAGAGATGTGAAGCAGATGGGAGGGTAGGCTAAATTCTCCCCCATGGAATTTTGCCTACCGTGATAACATCTCCCCGTAAACATGCACGCTGTTAGCTCTGGAAGACAGACAAAAAAAAGAGTGCCTGACTTTTCCCCCCTTCCAGGACTAATAACACTTTAGCAGAATATATGGCTTTGATCAATAAAGCCACAGGGGGAGGGGGTTATATGAAAGGGTTAACACCACTTCCCATGGTTCCAGTCTGATTCAGGGGACACCCACTCCCACTGTTGCTGTTGACCTTGAAAAATGCTGGGCAGGTCCGTTCACAGATCTGCAGAATCATGTCTAGCTACGTAAGTGATTTTCTCTGAACAGGCAACAGCAGTTTGTTTGTTTGTTTCTTCAAATTTGCACCCCGCTCTCCCCGCCAAGGCAGGCTCAGGGCGGCTTACACAGTAAAACATAACAACAATTAATATCATAAACATTTAAAACAATCCATTAAAACAACATTACATTAATATTAAAGTGCTAGCAGTTGTATTATAATATATAGATGGCGTTATGAATTCTGTACATTGGCTTGGTATTCAGCTCATTGGTCTTTCTCAATACGGTCGGCAAGCACAGGCTGTCGGTGATAAACCAGTCACCAGGCTTTTATTATTGTTAAAGTGATGGTAGTAATGATGGCGATGGTAGTAGCCAGTTAAACAAGGAAGTTTGAAAATGGAGAAATGGATGGTGGAGGGGGGGGGGCAAGTCTGAAGCTCTTTACCCTCAAGTGGTCATGAGCAAAAAAAGCCAGCACGAGTCTGGGGAGCACAAATTTCCCATCACATGGTAGGGTTACTAGGCTGTGCCTAGCAAGGGGCAGGAGAGTCAGGGGTAGGGACATGGGAGGGCTTGTGCAACATCCTGTGCACCACTATGCCACTTATGGGAAAAACCTGGAAGTGATATAGAGTAGCCCTAGGAATCACCTAGGTTAAACCATAGAGTATCTGGTGATTCCCAGAGTTACCCTACATCACTTCAAGGTTTTCCCCAGAAGTGACAATCAGGGCACCAAGGAAGCTGATGTTTGTTTTCCCTACTGCCGCTTGGAGTGGCAATGGGCAAGGACAGCTGCCAGTGGTCAGCAGTCCTATGCATTCCTGGTACTTGTCTCATGCCATTCCCCCAACAAACACGAGGACTTCGTAATGTGAAGACTGGTTCCCAGCAATGTCCTGTCGTTGCGTTTATAGCGATCATTCACAACTGCATTTTCCGTGGTAGAGAAGATTATCCAGTTGCCAATACGGCAACAAAGGGCACTGTCTGATGGGGGCTGTATGAATGCAGCCCTAGTTTGCCGGAGACCAGCCATGTGTGTAAGTCAGGGGTGTTGTTGATGTACGGCATTGCTGTAGGGCAGCGGGGGAGGGGGGGCTTCCATATTAGAGAAGAATGCAAGGCTGCATGGCTTCCTTCCAGCACTGTGTGCCTCAACATGGGGAGGGTCTGCAAATGCCATATCTGGGTCACTATTCCACCTCACCATAGGGAACAAAAATTGCTCTGGCTGTCACTTCAGTGCACATTGAAAAATAAAAAAGCCACAGACTTCAGCTCTCCCTCTGGATATCTGGATGACATGGGGATGAATTTTCTCTCTCTCTCTCTCCCTCTTGCCTAGACATTCAGAATCCAGAGGAGGGATTAGAGCTACTGGAAAGTTCACTTTAAGGTCAGGAGACACAGGCTGTCAAGAAGTAGAAGCAACACGGATTTTAAAAGCCTCTAATGTATGTAGATCGTCTTTGATATCAGGAGAACCCGTTCGCTCCCCCAGCTTCATACCACAGTGTTGTGAAAGCTGCACAGCTGGCAGGCAGTGGGGGGGGGGGAGGAGATAAGGCATATCCTTCCAGAAGAGTAAAACCTTCCTTGGGGAATTATGTCCAAGGTTGTGTGTACACTAACATTCAGCAACAGAGTGTGTGTGTGTGGGGGGGGACGACACAGGGTTCGATCCAGACCTCAGCTACAATTGCCAGCTCCAGGTCGGGAAATAACTGGAGATTTTGGAGACGGAGCAAGAGGAGGGCGGGGTTTGGGGGAGGGGCTTCAGTGGGCCAAGAAGAAGAGAAGAGATTGGATTTATACCCCGCCCTTCACTTGGAGTCTCAGAGCGGCTTACAAACTCCTTTCCCTTCCCCTCCCCACAACAGACACCCTGTGAGGTGGGTGGGGCTGAGAGAGCTCTGACAGAAACTGCTCTTTTTCAAGGACAGCTGTGCCAGAGCTTGTGACTGACCCAAGGTCACAACAGCAGGTGCAAGTGGAGGAGTGGGGCATCAAACCCGGATCTCCCAGGTTAGAGTCCGCGCACTTAACCACTACACCAAACTGGCTCCACAGACTCCACCTTCCAAAGGAGCGATTTTCTCTAGGTGAACTGGTCTAGGTCACCCTAGAGATCAGTTGTAATCCCCGGAAATCTCTGGCCGCACCTGGAGGCTGGCAACCCTTGCTTCCACTCATGTACCAGGAGGAGAGGGATCCATGACTTCTGTGGGTTTTCTCTTCAAGCTGCATCATGGCATGATCCATCCCATGACTTTCCCTGAGGTTCCCCTGACCCACAGGATAGTTTCAGGAGCTCAGCCTTGTTGGTCTGCATTAGAACGGCTAGATTTTAGTCCGGACGTACCTTCGAAACCAACAAGATTTTCAGGGTAGGAGCTGACAAAAGAAGCTTTGACTCTTGAAAACTCATACTCCCCCCCCCAAAAAAAATCTTGTTGGACTCTAGGGCCAGGGGTCATTTCCTGCAGGAGCGGAGATCTGGCAGTAAAGAGCCCAGGGGGTGGGCACATGCAACAAGCCCCACCCCCTGCTCCCAGCAGCCCTCAGTCAGAGCAAGAAGCAGCCAGGTAAGTTGCAGAGCCCCTTCCCGGCCCCCCAGTCCAAAACAGTCCAGTGGCACCTTTAAGACCAAGTTTTATTCAGGTACAAGCTCTCCCTCCTCTGCGAGGACAGATCTGCACGTCCCCCCCCCCCCAGTAGCTAGCAATCCAAAACAGTCCAGTGGAGCCTGAGCGGTGGGTGTTGCCTTCTGACACACTTCCGGTGATGTCAGGGGGTGTGGCATATGCAAATAAGTTATTCTAATGAGTTATGCTAATGAGCTCTTGCACCTCTTTTTCTACAAAATGACCCCTGTCTAGGGCTACCGGACTTGAATCTAGCTGACCCACAGGAGTAGCTTTTTAGGAAGTGCAGGTAGCTGCAGGAAAAAAGCAGCAGGGAGGAAAGATGCTAGCAGAGCTCTCTTAGCAGCTCTCGGGATCCATCCACTCCACAAAATGAGGTAGCAGAGAAGTCACCTTCTTGACTGTGCAATGAGATCTTCTACCTGAATCTTCCGCTATCATTTGTCAAGGGTCATGTTTCTAGTTCTAATGTCCTGGCCCCACTGGTGGACCTCCTGATGGCACTGGTATTTCTGGCCACTGTGTGATACAGAGTGTTGGACTGGATGGGCCTTTGGCCTGATCCAACATTGGCGTCTCTTATGTTCTTATGTTCATTGTGAAGTTATAGGGCTGCCAGCCAGTGCGTAGGTGATGCCTACCGAAATCGCACAAGTCAGGTGTCAGTGCCTGAGACCAAGACTTAGGGTCCTCCTCTTGCCCTCCCCACAGTGGCGGACCTACAGTTTTGGGACCCTGAAGCTTGAACTGTTATGCCCCCCTCCTTCTCCACCAGCAACAATCAGGCAAGATCCAACAAGGTCCAAAGGGTCTTGCTGCCCTTGCAAGGACCTCGAGGCCCAAATGGTGGAGAAAGGGGTGGTGGGGTGGAGCCTTTGAAAATGGGCCATACAGTGAGCCCCTTCCCACCAGCAATGAGGTCTGGGTAACCACTGTTATCTTCTTCAATGGGGTTGTTCCATGGCAGATCACCACAATTAAAAAATAAATAAATTAACCACTGCATCTCAGATTTTGATTCAAATTGCTGTACTGGGTTATCGCACATGTCAAAGTCACTTGCATGAATAAAAATTTTGTAGGCTATACCTTATAGTTTTCGAGTTATGACCAATTACAGGGACATTTTGAGGCCATATGAAATGGGTATTAGAGCATATGCAAAGGTCAATATTAAGTACTTCAACCCATTGGCTTATGATTATGCAATGTAACAATGGGCCAAAGGGGCTTCAAGTGCAATCCTATGCAGAATTACTCCAGCCTAAATTAAACAGCAGGGGTGTATTTTTCTTTTCACACAAGCCTATTGAAGAGGAGACACTTATTGAAACATTTCTAGAGGTAATCCTCTCCGTATACACCCATTCTGAGATCGGGGCAGCTGCTCTCAGGCATTCGAGGAGAGCAAAGAGCAAGGACTGTTATCTTAAACTTGCCTGCCGTTGTGGCTGTAGAGGATAAAGAGATGGATTGGTGCATATTTTAACAGCGCTTGCTTGAAAAGCACTTACGACCGGTTTGATGTTCCTAGTGCTAGGAATGTAGGTCAACCCTGCCTTCAGAGTGGCAGCTGAGACAAGTCCTCTCTAGCAAGAGAGAAACAGTCTGAATGGATTTTGCTGGTGGAAAGGGCTGTCAAGTCATCGCAGATTCATGGCGACCCTGTGGGGTTTTCAAGGCAGGAGACATTTAGAGGTGGTTTGCTATTGCCTGGCTCCACATTGCGCGACCCTGGTACTCCTTCGAGGCCTCCCGTCCAAATATTAGCCAGGGCCAACTCTGCTTAGCTTCCAAGATCTGACGAGATCGGGCAAGCCTGGGCTATCTAGTTCAGGGCTGAATGGATTTTAGCAAAGGAGAAGTGATCTTGAGCACCAGTTCAGGTGCTACCCAAGCTGACATTCGTGCGGCGGAGAAATGTAGGGTTGCCAAGTCCCGCAAGCTCACCGGCGGGGGAGGCTCCGACGGCTCCGGGAGCTGGCTCTGGATGCGCGTGCCGCCAGCATGTCAACGGAAGTGACGTGCGACGTTGCCTACGTTGGGGGCGTGGCCCCGATCGTCAGGGGGAAAACCATAGAGTTTTCCCTCTGGGGATCCGGGCCACGCCCCCAACGTGGGTGACATGGTTGTGTCACCTCTGGTGACACAGCCACGCTGCTCTTCGGGGGGCGGAGTTCCCCCCAGGGCCCGATATCGCAGCGGCGGAAATCGGGCCTCCAAAGCGGGGGTTTCCCCGCCCCCACTTGGCAGCCCTAGAGAAATGGCAGGAACCCCTCACCACACAGATAATGTGTGACCAGGAGCATTTATGCAAATGCCTCACTCACCAATGCCTTGCTGATTTTACACTAATAATAATATTAATAAATGTGTGCAGTTACTACCCCAATTTTCCCCCTGACAGAAACTGCCCAAACAGTGCCTCCATTACTTGCATTCCCCACCCAAACTTTCACATTACATCACCTGCACAGCAGAGGGTGGCAGGCTCTTCATCTGGTATCGTATGGACTTGAAGAGGGGTTTGTTTTGTTTTTCAGGCTCAGTGGAACATAACTGGCTAGCAACCAGATACAATAGTTTAAATATTTCGCATCACAGGATTTGTATGACATAAAAAAATACATGCACACAGCATCCTTACAAATATAAGGTGGGAGGGAAAGGGGTGAGTGATATGAGGCAGGGAATTTGAACTTTGGTGAACGGAAGTGACCTCATAGGAAGGGGAGGAGTTGGAGGAGCTATGTGATGTCACATCCCTGCTGAGCTCCCTTCCCCTCCCCCAACTCTGCCATCCTCAGTATTGTGTAGTGGGTTGACCGCATGGCAAGGCCACTGCAGCACGCATAGCATCCTGCACGATTTACTGGCACACAACAAAGACAAAGGGGAATGGCCGGTGGGCCAACTATATACACATATGGGGACACCCCCCTAGGTCCCGTTGGTGGGTTTGAATCTCCCACCAACATCCCATTGGTCCCTCCGTGGAGAGACCAGGAACCTTGTCCCCATTGTTCTTCCAGAGTCAAGCTCTGGGGTATTCGCTGGCCCCTGGTGGCGGTCAGCGGACACAACACTCAGGCAACCTTTACTTGAAGCATATTTATGGCTAACAAGTTTTTGTTCTAGCATGAACTTTTTGTTGAGTAGAATGGGGCTCTGGTATAACATGGCTGGCTGTGGAAAGTGCCGTGAAGTCGCAGCTGGTTTATGGCAACTCCATAGGGTTTTCAAGGCAATTACCTACCTCTGTGTAGCAACCCTGGGCTTTCATGGTGGTCTCCCATCTAAATACAAACCAGGGTCAACCCCTCTTAGCTTCCAAGTCTGATGAGAGCAGATTAGCCTGGACCATCTATGTCCGGCCAGACTAATGTGGGTACTCCCCCCCCCAACATAAAGTATTTTCATTAACAATAACAGCAGCTCCGGCTCCAAGCAAAACATTTTTCTATAACCCCACCGATGTTAATGATAAGCACATACTCAGATCTCTCAGACGGAATTTAACGGGACTTCAAAGTGCTCAGCTTTGGCGGGATCATGCCTACGGTTATGATGAGACTGCTGGCAGCCCAAGAAGGATGAGCACATTTCCCCACTCTTGGTTAACTACAGTTTTAAGATGATTAACTCATCTTTTCTCTCCTTAGATGAAATACCTTGCTAAGCCTCTAAGTGCCAGGCTCCCAGGGAGAGATGTCATAGAGCTTGCAGTGGAATTTGCAGCTGCAACAAGAGCTCATGCAGGCAAGCTGCTCTGCCAACAGCATGACACTTGATTTCAATAAAAAAAATCAGATGTCCAAATCCGGGATTTGAAAAGCCCAGCAGATATCCCTGAAACGCTTGTGCTTTAGGAATTATTCTGGCCATGCAAGAATCGAAAGGAAAAGTCACCATGATAAATCCTTGCACTGTATAGTTTAAGAGACCTGGTCTTTTCAATGATTCATAAATATTGATATATTTACATCACGTGAGATATTCCTTTTGCAAGCTCAGAGTGGTTGATATTCGAGGATAAAATAGGGTAGCTGCAGGGGTCATTTCCTGCAGGAGCGCACAGGAGCGGAGCTCCGGCAGTAGAGAGCCCAGGGGGCAGGAACATGCAACAAGCCCTACCCCCTGCTCCCAGCAGCCCTCAGTCAGAGCAAGAAGCAGCCAGGTAAGCTGCAGAGCCCCCCAGCCCCGGCCCAAAACAGTCCAGTGGCACCTTTAACACCAAGTTTTATTCAGGTGCAAGCTCTCCCTCCTCTGTGAGGGCAGATCTGCACGACCCCCCCCCCAATAGCTAGCAATCCAAAACAGTCCAGTGGAGCCTGAGTGGTGGGTGTTGCCTTCTGACACACTTCTGGTGATGTCAGGGGGTGTGACATATGCAAATAAGTTATGCTAATGAGCTGTGCTAATGAGCTCCTGCACTTCTTTTTCTATGAAATGACCCCTGGGTAGCTGTACTCCTCCCACTCAGAAGGAGGGGAGAGTGCTTGCTTTGCACATAGGAGATCTCACGTTCAGTTCATGGTATTTCAAGATAAAAGGGCCTAAGATAATAAGGGGGGAATCCTGCCTGGGCAGAGGTCTGACAACGTTTAGGTCCATCCTGGGGGCATATCTCACATTTTCATCCCA
The DNA here is from genome assembly GCF_001447785.1 of Gekko japonicus. Lineage (NCBI taxonomy): Eukaryota > Metazoa > Chordata > Lepidosauria > Squamata > Gekkonidae > Gekko > Gekko japonicus. The sequence continues at coordinate 398,760 of NW_015160878.1, forward strand.
CCCTTCCTCTAAGGAGCTCACCTCCTCAGCTGTCTCCTTCCACCGACACTTGTGAGGCAGGCTGAGAGAGCACAGCTAGACCAAGGTGAGCTTCATAGCTGTGTGTGAACCTGAACTGGGTCTTCCCCACCACAACACTGCACTTCCCATGGTATTCCTTTTCTAGATGCGTATGGACCACTAAACAAGAAAGAGGATCGGCATCCATGGGCTGCACCAGCTCCTTCCGTGATCAGTGCTGTCAGCAAAAGAAAATCCTGGTGGTATGGCATTCGGGCTCTTTTCCTGGGGCAAACCGTTTCTTGCCGTATCAAAAATGTGTAGATGGAGCCTCAGGACACTTGCAGAAGTCCCCCCTCTTGTCTCAAATGGCAACATGCATACATTTGCATCTCAATTACCCACCGTCCACTAAAATACCTTCATGGGAGGAAGCGAACATTTGGCTTTATCCCAGGAGGAATGCATTAAGGCTGTGCTCCAGCAACAGAATCTGACAGGTTTTAAAGCTACCACTTCCAGTGCAAAGGGAATCTGGATTTGATGGTTTTGAAGGATTAAATCCTCTCTTCCTTTCCCATGTGGCCCTGATCCAAATCACAGCTTTATGCATATGGAATTTATCTTTTAGTGACTGATGGAGTCCTGTTACTTTTATCTTGTTTGTTTTGACTCTGAATAAGTTGTTATTATTCAGGTTGCCATTCTAAGTACCCTTACAAGGTTAATTCCGCTGAATTAAAGGCTACCTGATTCCACGTAAACAAGCATAGGGTCAGGATAATTTAATATTTTGACAACATTTCAATGGCCATTCCCTACATCGGCGCCCTATTGGTGCATTTCTTTATGCTTGGTTTTGCTTGGGCCACTGTAGCATTTGTGACAAATCGTGGAATAGTAGAATTGGAAGGGGCCATCCAGTCCAACCCCCTACTTAATATAGGAACAGCCTAGAGCATCCCAGACAAGTGTTTGTCCAGCTGCTGCTTCAAGACTGCCAGTGGAGGGGGAGCTCACCACCTCCCGAGGCAGCTGATTCCACTGTGGCACAACTGACTGTAAAGGAGTTTTTCCTAATATCCAACTGGTACCTTCCTGCCCTTAATTTAAATGCAATTATTGTGAGTCCTATTCTCTGCTGCCAACAGGAACAGCTCCCTGCCCTCCTCTAAGTGACAGCCCTTCAAATACTTAAAGAAAGCAATCATTTCGTCATCCCCCCCTCTCCTAAAAATTCCCAAGTCCCTTAGCCTTTCATTGTAGGGCTTGGTCTCCAGGTGCCTGATCACCTTCATTGCTCTCTTCTGCACCTCCTAAATGTGTTCCTTTCACCTGGGTCAGTGTTTTAGACTGCATTAGTCCACTCCAGACCTTCCTGTGGTCTGAAGCAGAGTGAAAATAAATTGTTGTTACTATGGCTTCACACAGAGAAAAACTCTGATGTAAACTCCTTATTGTGATTAAGGGTACCATAGTCCGTTCCCCCACCACCACCATGTGTCAATGGCCTGGCTGTACTTCAACAATTTCCCAAACATTGTCTAAAAAGCACTACTTAGGCATTAAAAAATTTCAGAGGCACATTTCTAAAAAAGAAAACTAGCATGTAGCATGTACTATGAAATAACCAAGCACAAAAAAGCACCTTGAAATGCAGAGTAGCCTACTGAAATCAACAGAGAATGGTTTTTTGGTCTACTGCGATTCCATTTTTTAAAAAAGTATGCCTCCATTTTGAACTGAGCTATCGAAATGAAGCTGGTCCAGGGTACCATCAGTATGGCTCTTGCAACACTGATTGAACACTGCCATTTATTAACATTTCACTTCTTTGTCAGGGCTAGTACTTTAATACACCAAGCTATCAACTTGTCCAACTGGATAGGTAAGAGAGACTAAAAAAACAATTCGGATCTGATAATGGGGCGCATTTCAAAGGCTGGATGCAATTTATTTTCTGCGCGAATGCTGTGCCCAATTTTTCCTGCCCTTTTCCCTTGACCCGCAATGTGCTTCACTCCCATCTCATTTATCCCAAGTTGCGACGGTATTTCATTTCTAACCACGGGTAAAAAGCAAAAGTCTTCTGGCTGACACTGCGCCAATTACATCTCTATCCCTTCCAACAAGCCTCCAGGTTATGCTATCAAAATTGATCAAGAGCAGATTTATAGGTGACGTTTTCTCTTCCCCATACTCTTTCTTTTTTTGCTGTCACTAAATCAACTTGATATCCAACCTTGTCTCTGACACGCTGTTAGCACAAAACTGAGTTGGGGACACTTCAGAGCACCACGTAAAATAGCTCAGAACATTCAGAGTGAATGTGGCATTCAAGTAGCTGTAGGATTGCCAGGCCCAGCTTGGTAAATTGCAGGAGACCATGGCAGGGGTACACAGGGGGCACTTGTTAGTGATGGCCCTGGACCCAACCTGGCGGAACTCTCAGTCTCTATCTGGTAAAATCAAACAGTTCATGGTCCATTTCCACATGGCATGAAAGTCAGAGATGTTCCACCAGGCGTATGTCAGAGGACATTGATGGCTACAAAGATCTCCAGGCCTAGAGTTGCCATCACCCCAATGGGGGTGGGGGTTCCCCTAATTTCAGGGGGGCCCAATCCACCACTAGCCAGCTGGCCAAAGGGGGAGCCCTGCCCCTGAAGAGCTCTGCCGTGCCCGACACAATGACCGCACCTGGAGGTGATGTCATCGCACCTGGAGGTGATGTCATCGCACCTGGAGGTGATGTCATCGCACCGGGTATGTCATGCAAGGGACGCTCTAGCGTTCAGCTAAAAACTCTATGGTGACCAGGAGCCCCCTGTCGGCAGATGGTAGGCAACTGGCAACCCTAACCAGGCCTCCCCAGTGTTGGGCCATGAATTTTGTTGTACTGGCTGCCCCCTTAGTTATCCACCTCTGAAGGTTGTCTAGGGTGCCATCTGATACATGATTGATGGATATCTATCTATCTATCTATCTATCTATCTATCTATCTATCTATCTATCATCTATCTATCCATCATCATCATCATCATCATCATCATCATTATCTATCATCTATCTATCATCTATCTATCATCTATCTATCATCTATCTATCATCTATCTATCAGGAAGTCGGCATGATATAGCTCGATCTCATCAGATCTTGGAATGGTATGGCCTGATCTCGTCAGATCTCTGAAGCTAAGCACTGTCAGTCTTTGGAAGGGAGGCCAGCAAGTAAGACTCTGCAGAGGAAGGCAATGGCAAACCACCTCTGGTTCTCACTTGCCTTGACAGCCCCTTGCTGGTGTTGCCATAAGATAGTTGTGACTTGACGGCAATTACATGGGTAAATGCAGGGCTCTAGTCGGGGGGGAGCTCTCAGGTACGGAGCTCCGGAAGAGAACCTCTAGGGGGCGGGGCAGTCACATGGTGAAGCCCCGCCCCCTTCTTTACCCCGCCCTCTGCTTCGATCCTCATTCCGTTTGGGAATGAGGATGAAGCAGGAGGGTAAGTAGCCGGGCCTTCTGACACACTTCCGGTGATGTCAGGGGGTGTGGCCTTCTGTCACTTCCGGTGATGTCAGGGGGCGTGGCATATGCAAATAAGTTGTGCTAATGAGTTATGCTAATGAGCTCCGGCAGCTCTTTTTCTACAACAAGACCCCTGGGTAAATGAATAGTCCTAAACTAGTCCCATCTTGTCAGAACTTGGAAGCTAAACAGGGTCAGTAGCCCGGGATAGTGCCTGGATGGGAGACCACCAGTGAAGTCCAGGGTTGCTACACAGAAGCAGGCAACAGCAAACCACCTCTCTTCATCTCTTACCTTGAAAACCTCATGGTCCTGGGGTCACCATGAGTCAGCTGTGATTTGATGGTGCACAATTATTAAATGTAGTGATTTCTCACTAGCACCAAAAACCAGCTCACAATACCAGAAGGGTAAGACTTGCGTGCACTGACTGATAGGGTTGCCAAGTCCCCTCTGTATGTACAGCGGGGGACTCCATCAAGGTCAATTCTGTCTACTTTGACTGGCAGCTGCTCCCCAAGGTCTCAAGCCAGAGGTGTTACATATCACTTCCTACCTGATCCTTTTAGCTGGAAATGCTGGGGATTGAACCTGGGACCTTCTGAGGGCCAAACGCATGCTCTACCACTGAGCTGTGGCCCCTTCCCAAACAGCTTTCTGCAGTGACCATGGTGACAACCTTGTGAGGTAGATGAGTGACTGGTTCAAAGTTACCTGGTGAGTTTCATGGTTGGATGGGAATTTGAACCCCAGACTCAAGGGTTTTTGGTCCGACACTTTCTAGCCACCACAACACACTCACCACAAATGGCACCAGTATACCTCTGATTGCCAAGTGCTGCACATGACAAAAGGGGATGGCTATCTCCATCACAAACTGCTTGGATTTTCCTGGGGCATTAAGTTGGAGAAGGGGGAGTGGATTAGCTAAACTTCTGCTCTGAGCCAGGCAAACAGTTGCTTAAGTCCCAAATAGGTGATTTTGGTCTTCAGTACTTCATCTGCAGTTATGCATCTTCTCAGCCTATTTTTGTGAAGAGTAAGATCCAGCTGTCAGTGAGACCATATGGAGCACCATCAGGAGCCATGTACAATCAAATCTTAGCCCAAAGACCTGTGCATTTATTGGTGGGACTGATTTAAAGGAGGTGTTTCTTTAGGGAGTTGGAGAGTTTAATGACTTCTCTAATTAGGCTTCTGATGGAATCCCTTAATTGATGTTTGCTCAGTTTGTGAGCTCTTTGGCTATTTAATTAATGTCTGTTTCTAGGAATGTGCACAGCCATGTTTGATTAGCGCATGCTTCCTGATGTTCAACCTTTCTGCTCCAGATGACAGCTGATATAGCATAACAGCTATTGCTGTGAGCCATGGTCCCTGGGCTCAAATGTCGCCTCAGCTGCGAATTCAGTACGTGGCCTTAACAAGCCCTATCACTCCACTCGGCCTATCATTCTGGCCTTAAGACGCCTTCTTCCAACTTCAGAAACTGTGAAAATGGTTCATAACAAATATGGCATTAACCTTTCTGTCTGCCAAGATGGTGTTTAGTATCTCCCATGAAAAAAAAATGCTCAGAAAGGGTTACCAAATCTGTGAGTTGCACCGGAACAGCCAGCCCTTATTATCAGCCTCCAGGACGGGTCTGGAATTCTCCTAGAATCGCAGCTGGCCTCCCGACTACAGAGATCAGTTCCCCTGGAGAACGAAGGCAGCTTTGGAGAATGGGCTCTATGGCATTATATTTGTTTATTTATTTATTAGATTTTTATCACACTCCTTTCCCCGCCAAGCAGGGCTCAAGGCAGCTTCCAACAATTAAATAACAATAAAATCAACATCATAATTTAAAATCAACTTTACAGTTAAAAACTTATGCATCGCGCAGGGTATGTTCAACATTCCATTTGGGAATTGCCCTCCTGATGCAACTGCCGAAATATTTTTATCAACTGACAGTCCCAAAACTAAGCAGAGCTTTTACTTTGGCAAGACTGAACGTTCTTCCCTCGGCAGTTTTGGAGGGCAGATATAATAAAGCATCATACTCTAATAGAACACGCAGAAGCTCATATCTGTTGCATCCCCAGGCATTCAAAATAACTCCACGTTTGGTTCAAAGCAAGGTTTATTTCAAAGCGATGGTTCAATCAGGAACAAGGACATTGTTAGGAATGACTACCAATACACAGGTATAACATAATAAAGAGATTCGAACCAGGTTAGGGCCAATGAGCCCAGTTTCCGCTGGCGGGAATAGAACTTGGAAACGCGCGCCCATTTCATGGGAACGTAACAGTTCAGTGAAATCAACACAGGTTCAGTTCACAGGGTAGATACCCATAACAAGCCGAGCGAAGCATCTACTCCCCCACCACCAGCTGCATGACCTTGGGCTGTTCTGCAAAGTACCGAAAAGCATAATGAAGCTACAGGAACTGGGGGGGGGAGAGCACAAGATGTGATAGGCATGTAACACCAGAGACAATGGCAGCTAGCTGACATACTGCCCCCCCCAAATACCCATTATCCACCCCCTCCCAGATTCGGCGGGAGACCTCCCGGTTTGCCCGGGAACTTTTTGTGAAATTCTCTGAGCATGTAAGGGGCCCGAATATCCCTTTCTTCCACCCACTCTTGGTGCTGGGGTCCGAAATCCA
>NW_015160878.1:409775-414852 GCF_001447785.1 Gekko japonicus
AGATCTCTTTAGTCCCTTTCGAGTCATACAGAGACCAGTCGTCCCACTGCTCAGCATCTCCGGGTCCCCATGTCGACGGGGTAGGCAGCGGCCATGGAAGGTATCCCCCTCGCGGGATCGTTCCCCCGACGGCCCCGGTTAGTCCCACGGTAGTCACCGGCGTTTCGGTGGCTGTCGTGACCAAAGGAGCCGATGTAACCGGAGTTGGCTCCGTGGTTACTGGTTTCTCTTCTTTCCCACTCATGACAGCCGTCAGAATTGGGACGATAGAGAAAAGAAGATTCCTAACAAAATGTTGGATCCCCAGGCATTTGAAATAACTCCACGTTTGGTTCAAAGCAAGGTTTATTTCAAAGCGATGGTTCAATCAGGAACAAGGACATTGTTAGGAATGACTACCAATACACAGGTATAACATAATAAAGAGATTTGAACCAGGTTAGGGCCAATGAGCCCAGTTCCCGCTGGCGGGAATAGAACTTGTAAACGCGCGCCCATTTCATGGGAACGTAACAGTTCAGTGAAATCAACACAGGTTCAGTTCACAGGGTAGATACCCATAACAAGCCGAGCGAAGCATCTACTCCCCCACCACCAGCTGCATGACCTTGGGCTGTTCTGCAAAGTACCGAAAAGCATAATGAAGCTACAGGAACTGGGGGGGGGAGAGCACAAGATGTGATAGGCATGTAACACCAGAGACAATGGCAGCTAGCTGACATACTGCCCCCCCCAAATACCCATTATCCACCCCCTCCCAGATTCGGCGGGAGACCCCCCGGTTTTCCCGGGGAACTAAACTCTCTGAGCATGTAAGGGACCCGAATATCCCCTTCTTCCACCCATTCTTGGTGCTGGGGTCCGAAGTCTACCCACTGGATGAGATACCATAATTTACCACGTTTAATTCTGGAATCCAAGATGTCAGCGATTTCAAAATGCTCCTCCCCATCAAGCATGATAGGAGGAGGAGGGTCACGTGCAGGTCTCCATTTGCCTTGGCCTGTGTCCTTTTTCAAAAGACTCATGTGAAACACAGAATGCAAAGACTTCGAATTTTTAGGTAGTTCAACATCTACAGCCACATCATTTATAATTCGACGCACCTTGAAAGGACCAATGAATTTCCAGCTAAGTTTCCTACAAGGACGCAAAAGTTTGATATTTTTGGTAGATACATAGAAAAAATCACCAGGCTTGAGGTCCCATCCCTCCACCCTTCCTCTATCAGCCTGAGTTTTGTATGCCAGCTTGGCAGCGTTTAAAGTACTACACAACAAGGGCCAAGCATCCTGTAAAGACTTACACCACAAGCCCGCATCCGTAGGCTGTAGAGGGGCGCCCCCCCCAGGAATGGCAGCGGGGTGCTGTCATATCCCAAAGCAGCTTTGAAAGGGGACATGTTAATGGAATTGTGTAAAGTGTTGTTGTAACAATACTCTGCCAGAGGAAGCAAGTCACACCAGTCATCCTGTTGATAATTGGTAAAACAGCGCAAGTACTGTTCAAGAGTTTGATTAACCCTTTCGGTCTGGCCATCTGTTTCTGGGTGGTAAGCGCTGCTTAAACCCTGTTCCACCCCCATAATCTTCATTAATTCCCTCCAGAACTTAGAAACAAATTGCGTACCACGGTCAGAAATTACTTTAGCTGGCAAAAGATGGAGGCGCACCACGTGGTGGAGAAACAACTTAGCCAGCTTTTGAGCCGTCGGGAGGGAAGGCAGGGGAACAAAATGACTTTGCTTAGAAAACAAATCTACCACAACCCAAATCACTGTTTGCCCCTTGCTAGAAAGAAGGTCAGTAATAAAGTCCATAGAGATCACCTCCCAAGGCCTGGAAGGAGTGGGGAGGGTTGCAGAAGGCCAGGGGACTTGCACCCCCTCGGTTTAGACAATGCACAGGTTTGACAGGTGCGAACAAAGTCCAGGAGATCTTTGCACATGTGCGGCCACCAAAATTGCCGCCGCAGTAGTAGGAGGGATTTAACGAAACCCCAATGTCCTGCCAACTTAGATCCGTGAGCGAGCTGCAGAACCTCCCTGCGGAGAGAAACAGGCACATAAAGTTTATTGTCAGAATAAACCAACCCCTCTGGGGTGCGGACACAGCCGTGCAAGGTAGCAAGGATCTCCTCATCCTCCTTAGAGAATTCCGCACGGTAGCGCCCCCCCCCCAATCCAGCGACAGAGGGGCCGGAGGAGGAGAAACAGGAGACAATGCTGGCGTGGGAAGCTTGCGTGCTTGCGATCTGGTTACGACAGCCCCCCCCCAGCTGGGCGGGACTAAAGATTGAATCAATGATGACCTCATGTTGGCTCTCATGTTGCGGGAGGCGGGACAGGGCATCCGCTAGCGAGTTAGAAGATCCCAGAAAATGATGCAAAGTGAAATGGAACTTGGAGAAAAAATCCGCCCACCTCAATTGTTTGGCGTTGAGAGAACGGGGGGACTTAAGGGTCTCAAGGTTTTTATGATCAGTCCATCAAGGTTTTTATGATCGGTCCATACTTCAAATGGGACCCTGGCCCCCTCCAGCCAATGGCGCCACGTAGAAAGAGCGAGGCGAATTGCCGAAGTTTCCTTCTCCCACACGCTCCAGTGGCGTTCAGCATCAGAAAACTTTTTAGACACAAACGCAAGCGGGTGCAATTGATCGTCGTCCCCTTTTTGAAGAATAGCCGCTCCCATAGCGACATCTGATGCATCAGTTTGAACAATAAATTGTTTAGTCCCATCAGGGTGGGCCAAAATCGGTTCAGAGGTGAACATGGATTTCAATTTGTTGAACGCTGCCTCGCATTCAGGCGTCCATTTCAGCGGAGCCCCCGGCTTCGTTGCATCAAAGCCCTTCCCTTTCGTTTTTAACAAGTCAGTGAGGGGAAGTGCTATTTGGGCAAATCCTTTGATGAAAAATCTATAAAAATTGGTGAATCCTAAGAATGCTTGGAGCTGTCTCCTGGTTTTGGGGGGTTCCCAATCCACCACATCTTTGATTTTCCCCGGGTCCATCTCTAGCCCCCCCCCCGAGATACGGTAGGCCAAAAAGTCAATATGGGGTTGGTGAAACTCAGCTTGTGCTTATGCAACGTTTTGAGTACTTTTCGAACCAACTTGACATGGGAGGGGAGGTCTTGGGAATACACCAAAATGTCATCTAAATAAATAAGCACGCCCTTAAACAAATAGTCATGTAAGACCTCATTAATCAAGTTCATGAAGACCCCCGGAGCCCCTTGAAGCCCGAACGGCATGACTAAGTACTCGAATTGCCCCAGGGGGGTGTTAAATGCAGTCTTTCCTTCATCGCCCTCCCTGATCCTCACTCGGAAGTAGGCATCACGCAAATGGAGAAAATCTTCCCTTTGGTGGCTTCCGCAACCAAGTCTTTAATCAAGGGGAGGGGGTACGCATTGGTAGTGGAAATTGCGGTAATCAATACAGAGACGGAGGCCCCCATCTTTCTTTTTCCTGAAAAGTACCGGGGCAGCAAAAGGAGAGGAGGCGGGGCGGATAAAGCCACGGGCGAGATTTTTGTCAATGAACTTACGCAGTTCCAGTTTCTCCGCGGGCCCCATGGAGTAAATTTTCTCTTTTGGGAGTTTGCAGCCTGGCAACAGTTCAATGCCGCAATCAGATTTGCGGTGGGGGGCAGCTCGTCCGCCTCCTCTTCGCCAAAGACCTGAGCCAAGTCATGATACTACTGGGGTAGAGATGCCATTTCCTCAGCCGTAAGGGTCGCACAAGGGAAATTAAGCGGGGGGGCAAGTTTCTTCCCAATGGTGCTTGTGGCATTTAGGTGAAACAAAGTCAATCCCGCCCTCCTCCCATAGCACATAGGGATCATGGGAATACAACCATGGGGCTCCGAGTACCAGAGTAAACTGCGATTTGGGGGTGACCACAAAAGTTCTTTCTTCCCAATGTTCCCCCGCACCCACCCTCAGTGGCATTGTCTCATGAATACACGGATCCATGGGATCCATCTGTGTAAAAATAATTGGGGACTTGAGCAGTGTTCCCTCTAAGCTGAGTTAGTGTGAGCTAGCTCACAATTTTTTAGCCTCCGGCTCACACGTTTTTGTCTTCGCTCAGGAAGGATGGCTCCAGAGCAAGCTAATTTATGCAGCAGCCAAATTGCCCGCTCACAGCTTTAATGTCAGTAGCTCACAAAGTAGAATTTTTGCTTACAAGACTCTGCAGCTTAGAGGGAACATTGGACTTGAGTCTCTTTATGCCTGCTTCCAAACTTGCCACCACTTTGGGGCTAATTAAGTCTCTCCCACACCCCGAGTCAATCAGTGCTTTTACCCGCACATGTGTTCTCAGGATTGGGTTTAACAACGAAACAGTCACAAATAATAAGGAGGGGGGTTCTCTCACCACCATAGGCGCCTCCGGACTTAAGAGGTCCTGCTGTTGTGCGCCTTTCACAGCAGGACGTTCCCGTTTTCCGCCGGTTCAGGATCGGATTCAGCCGAGTCTTCCAGGAGTTCCTCCGTCGCGGCTTGCAAAGCTGTGGAGAACTTGGGTTTGGCGCTCCCTCTTTTCGGTTGGGCAGTTGGTTTCCCTTTCGACGTCGGCGTCGTAGGCTTGTCCTTCCCCTGACCGGTTCCACAGTCCGCGGCGAAATGTCCCCTTTCCCCGCATTTCAGGCACAGACCCATCTTCATCCTCAGCTCTCTGGCCGCGTCTGACAGGCGTGCCAGTTTCGGCTTCGGGGCCGGGTTCAGGGTCCCTCTCCCTCCGCTGGCTGCCATGTCAAGCCTGATGGTTTGAAGGCGGCTCTCCGCATTCTCTGCTTCTTGAGCCCACGCCATCAAGGAGTTCGGGTCAACAGAACGTAACACAGTCTCTCTGATCTCCGCATTCAGACCCACTCTGTACATTTCCACCAAAACTTTATCCGGCGTAACTTCGCGGCTTGATTTTGGAATTCAGCAGTATAGTCTCTCACCGAGCGTCGACCTTGCTTGAACGTGTGCAAAAAGGCTTTTGCCCGGTTTTCTGCATTTACGTCTTCAAAGCGGGTTCTCAGTGCCCACATGAAAGCCCTCAAGTTAAACAGTTCAGGG